>NW_020194473.1:155128-196614 GCF_003019875.1 Amorphotheca resinae ATCC 22711
GGGGGGGGGGATATTGGGGCGCTTGTGGATGGGGTGTGGTGTGTTTGGGATGGAAAGGAGTGTTTCTTTCCCCGAGGAGGAGAGTGAAGATGACAGACAGTAAGAGGGGGAAACACAATCCTTATTTATATCCAGGACTTACAAGTCAGGCAGGCCAATTCCCATACTGTCTACCTTCACATCATATACCTACCACGCAATACATCCTCGTGCCTCACTCGCCCCTAAACACCGAAGAAACCGCCCAATTCCGGGTCTTACCTGCAGCTCTAGAGGATGTATTGACCATCCTGCGGCGCCGTCTCATCTCCTCGCCCAATTATCAAATCGCGAATACGGTTCGAAGATGGTTGTCCGCGATCGATGTGGTTCAGAGGAACGAATCTGTCTGGTTTCTTCTATTTCGACGTCTCCTCGGGAGCCATAAATAAGCGACCCCCGCGCTAACCTCGGTTCGTATCTATTCATGGATTGCGCTAGCCTGGTTTCGTAATTCTGGGGTTTTTGATTGATTGAGATTTAGAGGGAGAGATGTTGAATTGTGTTTTGAATACGGTGTTAGGGTTTTAGATGTTAATCTGTGATTTGAATACGGAGTTAGGGTTTAAAGGGGTTGTTTTTATCAAAAGTATTTCGGAAAATGGTGCAGCATGGAAAGATGGGAGAGAATAAGTGCTCGTCCATTGCTCTGAGAACAGGCAAAGGGTTCTTTCTCTACCTCGACCTTGGAAGATAGCATAGAGCTTCGAGACTACAATCTAGATTTACTGGATTTGTTTTCAGATAAAATGGTGATGCAGGATACAGTACAAATCAAAGGCTTGGTGGTAAAGAAGTGAATTCTCCTCGTCGTCGATACATTAGAACCCCTTGTAGTGATATTGCTTCTGCCCGCCCCGGATCTTTTAAGTCCCTTGCGCGTCGCTCCTAGAAATCCATTGCTCCCAGAGATACATTGCTCCCAGAAATCAATCGCTCCTCGAAACCAATCGCTCCCATAAATACAATGTTCCTAGAAACCCAGTATTTCCACCGTGTCGCTCTCTTCTACCCTCTACACGGGGGGTGATGTAGGTTGGCCGTTGTCGCATCGTGGGGTACATGGCTGGTTCTCAACGCAGGTCTCTTGACAGCCCCCGGTGCAAGTGAAGAACGTCGGGCCCCCATTCACACAGACGATGTAATTGCTGTCGACATCGCAGTAGTTGAAGTTGGCGTAGGGACAGTAGTTGTATGGTTCCGGTACGGGTGCTGGTGCTGACGCTGCGAGACTGCAGAGGAGGGCCAGCACAGGGAGAGGAGCGAAGAGCTTCATTCTTGTGTGCTTGGGGAGGGGAGATGTGGTAAGGACTGTGTTGCTTGACTTTGCAAATGCGTATTGAAAGGAGATGTGGAGGAGCTCCGTTGATCGAGGCTTGTAGGATAGATAGGTAATGAATGACTGACAGGATGAAGCAAAGTATCAAAGGTTCAAAGAATCCGGGGCGACTTTATATACACCATCTTCCATACCTTGACATTCCTCTGGACAACAAGCAATTTCTTTATCCAACATGTTTTAATTTTACATGCGGGCGGCACGGGGCAGGAGATCCCTTGGATCCCTTCATCTTTGCCGATCAGCTTTTCCTGTTGTTTGTCGGTGCCAAAATCTCTGGATTTCATTCGTTGCCGAAACCAACATGTTGGCGCGTTGGGTTCAGGTACCTGCGTCGAGCAGAGGGGAACCCGGACTGATCCTGGCATGTTCCCCGGCTGAAGCGAATCGTATTATTTTGTCATTTATCACTATGAATGTACAGGAGTACATCGAGATCATTCTGATACAAGTGTTTCTGTAGCTCAATCCATACTAGTCGTCTCTTTATTTAAATCCTCCGTCATCACGTGACCGGCGACCCATCACGGGATTCCATTGACTTAATACGAACATCCCACTCTCTGGGACTTGATAAGAGGCCAACGTTCGCCATGACGGGTCTTCTCGATATGCCACTGGAGGAGTGGCTGAAAGCACGAGTCGCAGAGATCGAAATAAGTACGCCTCTCCCAATTGCAATCCCAAAGCACCGTCTGCTAACGGGCAATTGAGGTGGGAAACCCACAATGGACATCTCCACCATCCTGTCGACCCGGAAACCCGACCTCGCCACTTACGAAGCGATATACAAGAACCTGCACCAGCATCCCGGCCTCTCCTTACAGGAATACCTCGCTGCCGAGACCGCGGCGAAGCACCTACGAGGCCTGGAGGGCTTCGATGTCCGCACGAACATCGGCGGCACGGGCCTCGTGGGGATCCTGAAGAATGGAGAGGGCAAGACGGTTCTTCTGAGAGCTGATACCGATGCGTTGCCTATCGAAGAGCTGACTGGCTTGCCGTACGCCAGTAAGGCTCGGGAAGTGGACGCGCAGGATGGGATTGAGAAGCCCACGATGCATGCCTGCGGGCACGACATGCACATCGCGTGCATGCTCGCCGTTGCCGAGACGCTCCACGCTGCGCGGGAACAGTGGAAGGGGACGCTCGTCGTTCTTTTCCAGCCGAACGAGGAGCGTGCTGGGGGTGCGAGGGCCATGATTGAGGATGGGCTGTATGATCCGGAGAGGCATGCTTGTCCTGTACCTGATGTGGTGCTGGGCCAACACGTCATGCCTTTTGCAGCTGGTTTTGTCGGGACCAAGGCTGGACCCTTCATGAGCGCTGCGGATAGTTACAAAGTGACGGTTTACGGAAGGGGAGGCCATGCGTCCCAGCCCCATAGAACAGTTGACCCGGTCGTCATGGCGGCACACATCATCGTGCGGCTACAGAGCATCGTTGCTCGGGAGGTGAACCCAGCCGATGCGGCCGTGGTGACAGTGAGTAACGTCCAGGGCGGCATGGCAGAGAACATCATCCCTGGCGAGGCGAGCATCAAGCTCAACGTGCGAACCGTGGTGCCGGAAACGAGGGAGAAGGTGCTAGCAGCCATCAGACGGATTGTGAAGGCCGAATGCGAAGCCAGCGGAGCTACCGCCGAGCCGCTGTGGGAACGCATCAGCGAATTCCCCTTCACGACCAACGATAAGGAGGTTACGGAGACGCTGGCGGAAGCCTTCACGAAGCAGTTTGGCGACAAGCACCTGACTGATTCGGCGCCATTGGGAGGGTCGGAAGATTTCTCCATCTTGGCTACGGAAGCCCCGAATAAGAGCGGTGGCAAGGGAGTCCCGTATAGCTATTGGTGGTTTGGAGGAACCGATCCGGCGATGGTTGAAGAGGCCAAGAAGGTGGGAAATACGGATGGGATTCCGATTAATCACAGTGCGTATTTTGCGCCGGTGATCCAACCTACGATGTCGACAGGAGTTGATGCGATGGTTGTTGCTGCTTTGACCTTTTTGAGATAGAAAATGGACAGGATAGATTATACATGACCCTGGGGCATTGGTGGCATCTCTACTACACATTGTGCCAGATCGACGCTGTGGGAGCTTTGTGTTGGGATTCGAGTAGATCAGAACTTGGATTGATGCCATAATCCTATCTATCTTTCCTCCCCCTCACGAAGAGCCCCTCTGACTCTGAAAAAATCTTACAGATGTTAGGCGCAGCCTATGACCAGGCCATCAAGTTCCCATCATACGCAACCCGAACTCCATCTACCTCCCATTCCATGTCTTTAACATCTCCCTTCCTCTATCCCCTCAACCTATCTTTCTTTCACATTCTTAGCTCCCTCTCTCTCTTCAACAGCATTAAAATCCAACTCCGAAATCACCTCGCTCCCTCTTCTCCCCCTCTCCCTTTCTTCCCCATTTTCATATCCTTCACACTCCCCCCTTCCCTCCATCTCCTCACTCTCCCCCCTCCCCACCACCAAATCCACACCGCCTCCAACCACCCCACCACCGGCAAAATCAGCAGCACATACCTTACATAACAATATTAACCAGCATATCACGCACCAGCCAGCGCCGGTCCCAAGATCAATGCAATGCCCTCACCCAAACCCCATACCCCCTACTCCTCCAATGCAGCGCACAGATGCCAAACGCGCCACGGATCCAGACGAGCGTGGCGAGGGGGAGGAAGAAAACGATGCGTAAGATGGTCAGGACGAGCGTCAGGAGTCGGGAAGGGAGGTTGAGAGGACGGGATTGCGAAAGCGGGGTTGTTGGATGTTGGATGATTAGGTGGGAGAAGATTGTTGGGGGGAGACGGGGCGTTGAAGAGGCTTGTTGATGGAGTGGTGGTGGCATCTTCGAGGTATAGGTATATATTTGATAGAAGCCGACACCGAGGACGAGGATAAGGACGAGGACGAGGACACCGAGAATCGTAAGATCGATGCATCATGCTGTATGATCTGAGCTCCTGTGATAATCGCCAAGTCGCGGCCCGCGATTCGAAGATACGAGGTTTTGGAGCTGTAGAGGAGGATGGAAAGGAGGAGGAGGAAGGGTTGTAATGATGTAGAGGATAGCATCTCTCTCTATTGCCGATGCCCTTGTATGTCTTTTTTTCTTTGAATGTCTATCTCTGTACAAGATTTGGTTTCTGGAGAGGAGAGGAGGATGAGATGTGGTTTTGGTTAGGAATTTTCCTCTCTACATCCTTACTCACTCCACTTCGGAGTGAATCTCGAAATAATATATTTCTCGATAACCTTCTCAGTCTTTCAATTATCATCTCCAGATCAATAATTAAGATATCTTGATTCTCTAAACCAATCCAAACAATCTCCCGTACACCCCCTATCCCTCTCGCTTACCCCCCCCCCCTCCTAATTATTCTACACGTATAAAAGATCCTTCAAACCACTATCTATCTTATGAGAATCACAGCTACGAAAGGGTAGATGCCTCTGCATCACCCTGGGAAACCACTCACACTTCATCTACAACTTTGTTACCTCGCTACGCATCTTTAAGGATCTCTAACCATGGCAGCATCGCAACTCGAATCAAGTCGCCCCTTAGGCTTCCTCGTGGGCCTCGTTCAAAAGATCGAGCGGTCTCTTCAAGCTCCGGGATTGAACAGCATCCCTCAGATGTCTATCTGTGGAAATTGCAACTAGGACGTGCAGGACTTTTGGTGTATGTTCCTCTTTTTGAGTATGGTCAAGGATTACAGGGCGACAGAGGTGCATTCAATAATTTTCATGATGCATTATCGTTGCGAACTTTAACTTTCCACAACAAATTATCATTGCGAATAATAACTTTCTACGACAAAGGTTGGTTCTTAACGGATATTGTTTTTCGCAATGAAAATTAACCATCCTAAGGCTAGGTTTTAAGGTGTGTAAGTGTCTCTAGTTGTTGTCTTCTATAGAACTAAGTAATAATTATAAGATTTAGATTCGCTAATACTTGTCGTGATTCGTAAGTAGGTAAAAGTATAAGATGTCTTGTTTAGAACTCTTGATTATAATCTATCTTAATGTTCTTCCTTGCTTATAGTGTACACGTATACAAATTTAAAAAAGAATAAGGTAGATATATAAAATAAACAAACGTTAGTAAGAGTAGAGTGAGTAGATTAGGCAAAATGCCACGAAATTCCCCTTACACACACGCTGACAGACTGGATGTTAGCATGCTATCACTATTCGAGACTTCTTATCTCTATGGCGTGGTTGGCACATAAAAGCTAAAGGTGTGATTAAGAAAGCTCTTATGCTCCCTAACTCACCACGGCGCCAACCAGTGACTTGACAAGTTGAACAGTATATCGCAAGACTTTTTGCCCACCTTGTCACCTGTACGACACCAACGTCCTGCCGAGGTAGACACCGATTGCCAGCAAATCATAAAGGGCGGTATTTCTAGAGCCCATTAATACTGTATTTATTAGCCATCTCCTGTAGCGTAGCATAATACACAAAATCCCTAAAACTCACGTCTAAGGAGACTTGTGACTTTGCAAATTGGGGTTGCAGCTCATGGCTTAGATTAATTGTCTTTGACATCTGTAATTAGTCATTTGAGCATACACTGTTCTGGACCCAATGTGACTCGTCCCGAGTTCAACATCTTTTTGTACAAATTGCCGTTTAGTCGGTACCGGTCACATTCCTGCCAGGCTGCCAGAGCATTCATTGGCGATCCCTTTCCGTAGAGCCTGCCTTGTCACTTCACGCCAATAGCATTGACATCCCCTGATCGAACTCACGTGATTAACTTTACATGAGCGTCGTGACGTGGCAGTTGGCAACCAAGACTCAGGTGTAGTCAATAGAGACTTGATTGGATTGTGGTGCCATTCGATACCTCGCAAAAATGGGGTGCACGGCACCATGTTATAAAGGATCCGCTCTGGCACTATTCAGGCTTTTAGTTAGTCCCTATGCCAATAATCTAAAGCTCAGACCAAATATCGGTGTATTGTACGTGATTGATTCCATCTTCCATACGTGTTGAATTGACCTTGTTAGGACCTCAGCCCGAACTCCTCCAACTTCTTCGGCTACGTCAATCCCAGCGAACCCCAACAGATATACATAATGTGTAACAAGGAAATTTCGGAGTACATCTACAGATGCGGGCATCGAGCCAAACAATTCATTCGAATCAAAAGATGCACCACCGCAGAGAGTCGTGGTTCGGACTGCACAGGAATTGACCTTAAGGAAAAGGAAGTCGGCTCGTCAAGAAGGAGGGACGATTGCCCTGTGTGCAATGATGAGGGGTATTCTCGGTAGACCCATAGGCAGAGCGCAGAAACGATAACCCCAGCGTTTAATCAGGCGGGAGCCTCCTATCGCATCTGTTGAAAAGGCATTATTGAAGGGTCATAGTCATTCTTGGACAGTTGGACTCTTATCGAAATGGTTAGATCTACCCAAAGAGCCTCATCTCTCAGATTTTCTGTAATTCAGTCATGATTGACACGTGTACCTCCGCGGCTGAATGAACTTGACTGTGCCAACACCTCCTGATTAGTTCTCCACAGGGTATACCGTCCACTTCTGGAAATATCCCTTTCTTAAACAAAACCTCTACCTCCTCATCTGTATGCTCGGCGTAAGGTTGCGTACCGGTCATAATCTCGTAGATAGTTGAGCCCAGTGCGAACACGTCTGTCACAACCGTCGAGGGCGCCTCCCAGGCGCGAGGAAGGCAGAATCTTGCGCCTTCAACCGCCGAAAAATACGATCCGTCAATAGACGAGCCCGAGAAATCTATTATCCGAAGCCGGAGGCTATGGTCTAACAGAAAATTTTCCGGTTTCACGTCGCAGTGGATGACATTGTGTGAATGGACAAGGTGCAGTGCTTCAGCAGCATCGCACGCCCATTGAAGTCGTTGGTGGAGGCTCAAGTCTGCGGCTTTATCCTGTAGATATTCTCTCAGATTGCCGTTTGGCATGTATTCCAGAATAAGGCCGTCTTCCTTAGAGTAGCCCATCATTTTCAGGAGACGATCGTGAGGCGGTAATCTCTGATATATTTTGTACTCGTGCTCGATATCCCGAAGACTTTGTTTTCTAGTCATACCTGGGTAAGCTGCTTTTCGCACATACCCAGAAGGAAGGAGATAGATCAAGCCTGTGCTCCCACCCGAGATAACATCTCTGCGAGAATCAGTTTGTTCGCTGTTGTAGGTGTCCAACTGCCTTATAGTAAGCAAGTTACCTTTTTGTGATGTGTTTTTATCCTTACTCGTAAAACTTCAAAGCCAGGCCTATCCTCGTCAGCCTTGGTCGCTTCCTGTAGATTACTTGAAGTTGTAGCTCCGAGGGTGCTGTAAAATGTCAGTAAAATAAATAGGATAATGGGAATTGGAGTTCGTGCGTCTTTGGTCCGAGATGTTCTTTAGGATTTCCGTATCCGGCTTCTCCAGGGGCCTGTTGACCACTCTCCCTATCCTGCTCCACCAGATTCTTATCCCTATGACTGCCGCGGAGCCAGTTTATTGTAGCAGCGAGCCAAGCTAAGAGGGCCACGGGCCTTCGCCATGATAATATCCATCGCACCCAAGCAGTCATCGAGCAAGTTGAAATATGTTGTGAAGCTTGCACCGATGTCAGGAGGGCTTGTTGACTTGAGCTTGCGTCCAAAGAGCGTGTTCTTGGATTCAAAGATTGTCTTATCGGGAACCGACAAAGAGAATATAACAATGATATTTTGACGCGGGAGGCGGCACTCAATACGCATGATATCGCAGATACCAGACCGTGGTCGCGACTTTCTTCCCAGGCTATCGTTAATGTTTGGCGGATTCCACGACCTTACGGACAGAGTGTCAGCTAGCTGGTTAGACTTGGCAAACGCCCCTAGTCTGGTTGGCATATGGACTGGAAAGAGATATTGAGGGCTTCTGGGATTCAGCAGAAGGAACATACAGACTGACTAGCCTGTGTCGTCAGCACTTATGAACTGATGTCAGGCGTCCGTACTGAAAGACGAGATTAAGAACAATTCAAGCTGGTCAATATCATGGTGCAGTGAAGGCTTTAGCACTGCGGCAGCAGGACTATATTGTTAAGCTGTGTTGTTGAGCCGGCAAAAGATGCATTTCGACAGAGGCTAAGGACCGGCCCGACCGGGAACCCACAAGCGAGCCGGCTGACCTAATCAATAAACCACGTGATAGGGAGGCTCTTATCACCTCCAGCCAGAATTATCTCTGATATGGTGGCATTATTGAATAGACTACAGCAGCAGTTAAGTATGTCATAGAAGCTTTTTGTACTAACTGGATTAGATATAGGGCAATTGGACTACAAGACATTACAAGCTGGAAACAAGTGAGTATTAAGATGTCAAATAGAGCGAATTAGGCGATCGATTAAAAGGGACGAATTAGGTAGATTTAAAAGGATTAAATCACACTAACTACTAACTATTACTCAAGGATTAAAATGGGCTATATAAGTTGTAACAGGTCAGAACCTGGTATCATATGGTTCAGGGGAGTCAACAAGCTACTCGCTATCCGGTAATCATCGTGCAACAGCCGGGAATTCGGTAGTTGATAGTAGGAACATTGCCAGGGAATCTAGATACCCATTGTCTATCTCATGACAGTATGGTTGTTTAACCTACGCACCTGAAAATGTCTGGCTCATAGACCATTCGTCCATCGCCATTCGTCACATTCCTATGAACCATCTTCATTTGATCCTCAAACATACGGCCTATTCCCCGCACTCTCGTATCAGCTGAGAGTTACCCCCTCCCCCCGTAGTACTTCAACCATCGAGTCGAGACCCCGTGATGCAGCTAACTGAATTAGAGCTTCCCCGTTAACTCCTAAATCAACACCCGCTGCCACAAGAAACTTCACCATAGCCGTATGCTCAACGAGTACCGCCGCATTCAACGCGAATGGACCCATCTCCAAGCCCTCAACCATCCCGTAGTCAATGTCGGCGCCGTGATCAATCAGCTTGCGAACTATGACGAGACTTCCTTTAGCGGCTGCTGTAACAGTCGGATTACCCGTAAACGCTCCGTCTTCATGTCCCTCAAAATTCGGGTCGGCACCACGTTCCAATAAGAGATCAACGACATCTTCATGGCACCGTCGGCAAGCTTCGACAAGCGGGTTTCCAATTCGAGCGGATACTCCGCGTGTATCGGCTCCAGAATCGAGAAGATGCCGCACCATTTCAAGGTTTCCCAGATGAGCATGCCTTGCCAAGGCACCAGATACGTCGTGAGGCTCAGAGAAGAAGCTGTCAAGGTAATTATACACCTCGACATTCCTTGTAACCCATTGCGCTACAGCAAGCGCATTGCCTATGCTGGTACGGCCATCAAGAGTTCCGAATGCTTCACCGACAAAATCCGTGCTGTCTGGTGCAGCTCGTGAAGGGGGGTATATGGCCAGACGAACCATCTTTATATCTCCCCTCATCGCGGCCCCGCAGATTGAAGCCGGTCCTACCTTCCCTCTCCAGTTGCGATTGAACCTGAGGAAGGGGTCGAGATTTTCCAGCTCGGGTACGTGCTCTTGAAAAATCTCAAGCATCTGCGCGTTCCCTGCCCATGCAGCGAGTTTCATGGGCGAAGAGAAGAGGTGGCTCTCACTGTGGGGAGAATGGCCTTCTTGGAGCAGCCGTTTCGCTATGGGGATAAGGTTTAGGTACGCCGCGGCGCACAAGAGGTCTAGATCAGGGCTCTGTGGCTCTTTCTCGAGCTTAGAGTTAGTGGAAGGATTTGTACCCTGTTGCAATGCCGGCCAGCAGAGAGTCTCAATTGTAGCCCCCACGTCAGCACCTGTTTCTTCACAAACACGCTTAGCAACGAGGCCGATATCGAGATAGCGGCGCTGAGAAAAAGGCGTAGACATCTCGTTTTGAACTCGGTACACGAGGTAGGAGTGCCAGAACTTGGTGGCTCCATGATCGTTCTTGATGTACCATTCGGACAAGACTCTCTCTGTGTCGAAGGAGTCTAGTAGCCGCGATGCAAAAATTGCAGGCTCGATTTCATGGGAAAATCGCTCTGCGCAAAGTCTGTTAGTTGCAGTGGCGGGGCTGAGAAGAGCAAGACATACTGCAAACAAGCCTTAATCTCAAAGCTCTCCTAATTCCACGGGCGAGAACGGCGTGGATCAATATTTTCAAGATGAGCTCGGCGGGGAGGCCCAAGAGGTGGAGCTCCTTATCAGTTGCTATGATGGAGGTCATTTTTCTGAATTGCCCAAGGTTTACTGATGAAAAAGTTGATGAAATGGTAAGCAGCCAACTCGGGCGGGTGGAAGATCGGAGAAGGGTTGCAGAGTAAACTTATAATACCCGGAGGATCAAAGGAGGCTGTGACATTGGACGTTTCATGGTGATAATCACTAAAATAGATGTCCACAGCGATGTGTTTATTTTTAGATAGACAATTCCAGGGCTGAGAGGTGAGATGGTCGTTGGAGTTTGGCCTCGCTTCGTCAATATGAGCTTCCCCGTACCAATAGCTTCCCGCCGAGGTTCTCGCTTAATTTTGAGCATACAATCAACCCCAATACCAGGCCAAAAGTTTGAATATCTGCTGATGGCATACTCTGATATTGATAGCTTGCTCGGATACTATTGACAAGCCGGTGCCTATATTCAAATTTTCGATCCGGGGCACGTACAGAGTAATGGTGTCAAACGAGGCAAACAGGCTCGATTTGAAAAAAGGACTCGATTAAAGAGTTGTCAAATAGAATGAATTAGTGATCGATCAAAGGGAGCGAATTGAGTGGATTCGATTAAACTAGATTAAATTAAACTACTAAACTAGGATTAAAAAGGAGGCTCTATATATAGGTAATAGTAGCAAATTAGTATAACAGATCTGTAGTAATAAGGCTCTATTACTATAGTAGAGTAGGTAGTAAAGTAAAAACTCTGTATTAAACTCTAAGTAAAATCTGACTCCTAATCTACTAGTAATATAGTATTACCTGATTAGGAAATTAAGTTATTATGTTTAACAGTTAGGTTTCTAACATACCTCCTTAAGGAGTTACGATTTTACTCTTAATTAGGAAATAGTAAAGCTATTTACTTATTCTAAGTAGCCTCTTATCTATATACTTAATATAAATATATTAACGAACGTAATAATCAAATAATTAATTAAATAAGTGTCTAAAAATAGTATATATCTACTATAACCTGCGTATTTAGTCTAGATCTAGGTTCTAGTAGTCTTTTTAGCTAGTTTTTATACTTAATTTACTAATCCTCTTTAGCTTGTAACTTTAGTTACTAGTCGACGTAAGCTAGCTAATTTAGTATTAAATATCTACTAGTTTAAGCTGTTTAACGAACTCTTAGTGTTTTTAATATAGTAGGGCTTTTATAAGCCTATTAGCCGGTATGTTATTAGTTAATATCTACTCTAACTTAACGCGTTAAGTAGCTACCTCTTGCCTTAGCTAGTGTTAGTAGATATCGACGTACTTAAGCTTAGTAGCTAGTCTAGGTGTTCTTAGCTCTATTAGCTATATCGTTTATAGATTATCTACCTTTATAAAGTACTTAAACCTTAGATTAAACTCTAATATAAGGTTTACAAATACCTTACACTACTAATATAGCTCTTTTATAGCGTGTGTTACTACTAATAGCTCTGCCTCTATACTTAAAGTAGTGACAGTCTTTTACTTACTTAATTTCTAGTTAACTAGCCCTCTAAACAAGTAGAATACGTAACCTTCTGTACTACGTCTATTTAGTAGGTTATTAGCGAATATAGCGTTACTTATATAAGTAAAGGCTTGCTCTAAATCTATTCTATTCTTATATTTAATAGCTAGGTGTTTTGTTAAATACAGGTATCTAATTACCTTATCTACTACTTAGTAGTAATCTAGTAAAAGGTTAATTAAGAACTTAAAAAGCTATATAGCGGCTCTTATTATATCCGGCTATATAACGATAGTAGCGTATAGAATTAAGCCTACTTTTTACTAGTAGGCTAAGACCTTCTAATCTATTACTTTACCTGTATATAGTACTAATTTATTAGTAGCTATAAGTATAGCTAGTGTTTTACCTTTATTAAGGTAGAACCTCTTTATAATAGACTTAATATACAAATCTTAGCTTAGCTAGATCTACTATACTGTTCTATCCCTTATTACTCTTATCCTTAAGAACTAACTTAACTCCTTTAGATCTTATATCTTATATTTACTAAATAGCTTTGTTTTAAAAGAAAGGAATTTGTTATAGTTAGATTATCTAGATAATATTACTATATTATCTACGTAAAAGAAGACTATTAGCTTATTATTTATATAAAGGCAGTCTGCCTTAGGTATAAGGAACAGCCCTAGTTCTTTTAGTATATAAGTAAACTTACTATACTAGAGTAGTAGTAATCTATAAAGGCTGTATAAGGCCTATAAGAAAAGGAGGTAGTGTTCTAGCTTACTAAATCCCTTTAGGTAGCGAATATAGACTTTACTATCTATATTACTATTAGTAAACGCGTTAATAGCGTCTAATTAATAGATATTAAGATTAAACTAGGCCGCTATAGCTATTAGAGCCCTAAATACTCTTAACGTAAGGGTAGTAGCGTAATTATTATAGCCGTTAAGGCGCTATAGATCGTCTTTAACTATAAGCCTAGCCTTAAATTTAGCTAGAAAGCCGTTAGTATTAAATTTATATATAAACACTTACTTTATAAGGATTATATATCTCTTAATAGTTAAATAGTAGACTAGTTTAAAGGTTCTCTACCTCTTTAGATCTATATACTCTTTCTTTACTATAATCCTAAACTTAGTACTATAAGGGTAGTTTTAAAGCTCTCTTTAGTAGCTAGGTAACGCTAAAAGATTAGTTTAATAAAGTCTTTGTTTCTTGTATTTAGTACCTAGTTAAAAGGCTAAATAAAACCTACTATATTCGTTAATCCTCTCTTATTATACTATATAAGCGTGTTTATAGTTTTAACGTTACTTCTTAAGGCCTTTAATAATGTTACTACGCCTAATACCTTTAGATCTAGGCCTTCTTTATAGCCTCTTTTGTTAAATTATAACGTTATTAGATAGTAAGATAAGATCTAGCTATATTAGTAGCGCGTCTTTTATCTCTACGTCTAATTTGTTAGGTTTGTTAAAAACAAGTAGATTAAAAAGATCGTAAGGCTTAAGAGATCGTACTAAGGGCTTAGATTTATTGTTTTTAGCTATTAGCTTTACTAATTAACTTAATTCTGTTAATCTATTTAATCTAATTAGTACGTTTAGTACGTTTAGAGTAGTAAGTTTATTTAATATAGATCCTAGTATGTTTAGTATGTTTATAAGTAGATCTGTTTAATTTATTAGATCTATTTGTTTATAGGATTTGTCTAATTCGTTTAGTTTAACATTAAGTATAGCCTATAAAGTAAGTAAAGGTATAGTAAGTAAGGGAATCTAAGTTTTAGTACTAACCTAAGGTACTAAATAAGGCTTAACTAAGTGTTCTCTCTTATCCTCTACCTGTTAAGGTGTTAGGTGTATTTCTATAGAGTAGAAGAGGTAAGAGTTAATAAATAGTCGTAGTATATTTAAAGGTATATCACTACTTTAACTATAGACTAATCTCTAAACCTCTCTTTCTTTCCTCTCTCTACTCTCTATTCTTATACTTCTTAATGCCTACTATTACCTTAGTCGTAGTACATAGTTACCTTATACTTAATTTCTAAGCTATTATAGTCTTACGTATTAGCGTACTTAATATAGTATCTTCTCTTTTTAGCTTCTGTCTTTAGAAGCTTATAAGTAGCCGTTAGATTATAGAGAGGCTAGGACAGGCTAATACCTCTTTAGAAACAAGAATAAATATATAAGAATAAATTAGTAAGTAAATATATAACTATATAACTATATAACTATATAACTAGTAGTATTAAGAAAAAGAGAATAGTAGTAACTTTATAGTATAGTAAAGGCGTATAGCTAAACTATAAGATTTTTATTATATATCGTACTTTTAGATCTCTATCTAGTATACCTCTTATATTTACTTTAAGTAAAGACACATTATAGTAAAGTACTAGTAAGTCGCTAGATAGTCGTAAGACCCTTTATATATAATATAAACTATATTACCTAGGCACGCTAGTATTCCTTACTCTTTTACTACTTTTAGAAATCCTTTATTACCTCTTACTAGAAGGTTAATAGTATACTAATAGTAGGTAGCTATAAGGATTAAACTATATTACTTATAATCGTATTTTTTAAGTAAATATAGAAAAATACCTTCTTTATCCTCTTTTACTTAGTCTATCTCTTATAGTACTAAGAAGTATATAAAGACTTGTTTTTATTAGTTTATTACCTCTTTTTCTTCTTTTTACCTTATATAAATATAACGCTACTATACCTTCTCTTTCTTATAACTCTTTTAACAAACTTCTAATATACTTTTATTAAACTATTAACGATAATATAGTACTAACAAAGCGTTTAGTAGCTTATAAGTAATACTTAAACTAAATAGCTTTATAAGACCTATAAAGTACCTTACTAAAGTATAAGGATAACGACTATAAGTATTCTTTTTTAGTAAAGAGTAACGGCCTAATAGTATAGTAGCTACGTTAATAAAGTACGTCTATTATAAAAATCTAAAAAAGAAGTATATTTTTATAAGTATAACCCTTTTTAAGGTAATACTCTTATGTTATAGCTTTGTTAACGTTACTAGGTTGTTTTAACTCTTTAAGCTAAAGGAATTAAACTTTAAAAAGTAATTATAAAAAAGGATAAGGTAAAGTAGTCTATTATTTATAGTAAAGTTAAAGCTAATATAAATAGGCTATAATTTAGGCTACCTAAACTTTAGTAAAGAAGAGCCTTTAACATTTAAAGTCTTAGACTATAATATTAGTAGAAAAAAGGCTTTATAGTAATAAAGTAAATAAGAAAGAGTACGTAAAGTAAAAGTTAGGTTATCTAGTAAAAATTACTTATTAGTTAAAGCTTTATAATAAGTTTGTTACGACTATAAATATAGAGATAGACTATTATAATTAGCTTATAAAAGAAGTAATCTAAGTATAGTAAGACTATATTACTATCTTTAAAAAGTACGTGTCTTATTTTAAGAAAGTTATAAGTATCCTTTACTCTAATACTAAGTTACTACTAACTTAAAAGTAGTACGTATACAAATTATAAAGATCTAAAGAAAGTAAGAAAGTAAAGGATAAAGTAGTAGTAGATACTATAAAAGATAATAATAAAGAAAATAATAGTATACCTTTTTAATTATAAGCCTAGAACCTTATAAGGCGTAAAAAGGTAAAGTCCTTATAAGCCTAATAGATATCTTAGTCTTAGATAAAGAAACATTTAAAGTAAAAGCTATTCTTAACTATAAAGGCCTATAAAAAAATAGACTTTATCTTATAAAATAAAAAAGGTATAACAATTTAGAAAACTTATAAAAACTATAATAAAACCTTAATAATAGCCTACTTTTATATAAATATAAACAAATACATTAAGATAATCGTTAGAAAGGTATAATATTACTAGTATAGTTATAGTAACGTAAGTATAACTTTTATATTTATTATATAAAAACTTAAAAACCTAAGTATCTTAAAAAAAATACTAAACTACTCTTTTACTAGTAAATACCTTTTAAAGCTTTACTAACTTTATTATTATATATCTTAAAAAAAGAAAAAAGAAAAAAAATCTAAAGTATGATCTTACTTATTAAAGACACTTTAACCTTTAGTCGTCTATTATTTATCTTTATTACTATCTTTTCAGATATAGTTATACTAACAAAAAGAGACGTAGTCTATAAGTAAGTCTATAGTCCTTAATAACGTCTTTAATTTAGTAAGGGCTAATATACTTATTTATAAATTTCTTAGAGAGTTAACGTTACCTTAAGTGTTTTATTAATAAGAGTACTTAGTCTTTCTTTTTAAATAAAATCTTTTTCTAGTTCTAGTTATACTATTTCTTATACTATTTTTAAGAGTACTAAAGAAATATAATAATTTCTTTATAGCTACTTTATAGCTACTCTACTTGTATATTAGCTACTAGCGCCTTTACTAGCTTTAACTAGTTTAGAGATATGTCCTTAAGACCTTATAGCTAGTACTTATATAGTACGTATAATAGTGTTACGTTTATTATAAAGTACTATAAGGTATTATATACAAATTTAGTAAGATCTAGCTTAGTTACTTAGTTATCTTATATAAAGCTATAGTAAGTTTAAAGGTAATACTTAATAGCTTAGTTCTACTATTCTGTCTGCCTGTCTGTTTATAAGTAATAAGTAGTACTAAGTCGCTATAATGTTACTAGGTACTAGTAAAAACTACTCTAGAATTTACTTATAAAGAAAGAGCCTTAGTCTAAGACAATACTATCTAGAATTCTAAATTATCGTATAACGTAGTGTATTAAGAGAGACGCTAGCCTGTTGCTAGTAAGACGATTAGTGTTAGGTGTACTAATACATAAGACTATAATAGCTTAGAAATTAAGTATAAGGTAACTACGTACTATAACTAAGGTAATAGTAGGCATTAAGGAGTATAAGAATAAAGAGTAGAGAAGGAAAAGAAAGAGGGTTTAGAGATTAGTCTATAGTTAAAGTAGTAATATACCTTTAAATATACTATAACTATCTATTAACTCTTACCTCTTTTACTCTATAAAAATATACCTAACATTCTAATCTCTTACCTTTACTAAAAGGTTATAGACTATTAGAGTAAGAAGTAATAACGTAGACATAACAAATAAACCTTAATAAGACGTAGGCCTCTTCTTAAGTAACTCTTTAGAATACCTCTTTATAAGTAGATAGTAGTAAACCTAGTATAATACCCTAAATGTTAATAAAAATCCTTTTCTTAAGTAAGACTAAGTTAAATAAGAAGATTGCCTAAGTAAAGGTAGAGTAGTACCTTAAGCAAAAGTAAGACTACCTTATAGCGCTTAAGAAAAGAGAGGCTCTCTTAATAAACCTATACGAATTTAATAACCCTTCTAAAGTAGAACAGCCTTTCTAGTAAACTTATATTAAAGAAACAAGAAAGAGCTATTGTTGTAAGAAACTACTGGCCTATTACGTAAGGTTATTAGTCACGGGACTAGGACTCTAGTCTAACCTAATCAGGGTTAGTAACCCGCTAAAATTCCTAGTTGTTTACTATAGCTATAAAGGCACTTTGTATAATTACTCTACTTAGTTAATTTAATTTATTAGTTCTTATAATACGACGATAGATTAAATATCCTATATAACATAATAGTAATACTATTTGATCTCCTCTAATACTAAATTTAAATTCGAATTGTTTAATCTATTAATCTATTAAGATTTACAGTAAGGCCTGTTTTTAATTATAGTACGCCTAAAGATTAAACTAAGCTCTAGACTAGATTACAGAGCCTAGAGGATAATAGCTGTTATAGAACCCTAGACTAATTATGATGTCTAACTTAACTATACTTGCGAGTAGTAAGAGGCTATAGAGTAAGAGTAACTACTATACCTAGAAATCTAATATATTTAACATATTAGAAGCTAATAGACTTAACAGATACATATCTAAGAACTACTCTATTCTAAAGGTTGTTAAGTACAGTAACGCTAAAGCTATAAAAGAGAAATAAGAACAATATAGTAAATAAAGAGCTAGTAATATAGTAACGCGCTAGGTTATTAAGGAGAACATCTTGTTAGTTCTTATACTTAATCTTATAGCTAAAGTAGACTTAGTAAAGGCTATGTAGACTAAGCTAGCTAATTACTATAAGGGCAAAGGGTTTACTTAATAGTACTAAGCGGCAGATAAGTTCTAGTTACTTAGATATAAGGATTATAATAATATAGAGAAGTTTATTAACGCCTTTATAACTCGACTTAAACAAGCTACTTAACTAGATGTAGCGCCTAAGAGCGACTACCTGTACGCTATTATCTTTATTAATCGACTTACAAAAGCCTTCTCTTAATAGGCTAAGAGACACTAATCCCTTTAAAACCTGTAGAAGAGTAGTAAAAAGAGTACCTTATTACTTAACACGTTAATTATAGAGATTAGAGACAAAGCTTAGGCAAAGGATAGCGGATTAGTACTATTATTAGTATTACTATATAGTAGTAAGCTAGATAACAAGGATAAAGAGAAGGGTAAGGGTAAGGATAAGGATAAGAAGAAGCTTAAGAAGAAGTAGTGCTACTACTATAGTAAGCTTTATGTTATAAAGGATAAAGACGACTATTAGACTACGTTCTTAGAGAGGCGTCTAAAGAAGGACTAAAAGGACTCTTTAAAGAGCGCTATATTACTCTATATAGTAGGTAATTAGTAGCCGTAGATTAATAGTGTACTAGGCCTAAAGGCGTTAAAGGTAGCGCTTAGATTAGCTACTTAAAAAGAGTTTTAAAAGGGGAACTAGTGCCTAGATATAAGGGCAACTTACTACATATATAATAATAAGTCGATCTTCTATAGCTTTAAAGTAACTAAGTAGTTATAACCTGTTCTAACAGGCGCTAGGTTAATCTAACTAGAGGGTTATAGTAATATCGTTCTAAAGGCTAAGGTAGAGAGCGATTAGTATTGTAAACTATAGCTAGAGAGAGTTTTATTTATCTTAACCTTTCTTATTAATCTCTTATTAAGTGTTAAGCTATTATACTATAGTAGATCTATTATAAAGAGAGCCCTTCTAGACAAAGAAGAGAAGATGCTTATACTCTATAAGGTTAACGATATAAGGGTATATCTATAGTTAGATACGCCTAGCTACTATATTATAGTACTACTAGCTACTCTTTAATAAGGCAAACTAGGTATTAAACTATAGTATAAGAGATTAGGGTACCTAGGCTTTAATAACGTCTAAAAGACCGTAGAAATCACTACTAGTATACAGATTACAGATAAGCCTATAGATACAGATCTTAGCGTTATAGTTCTATATAAGCCTTATAAGCTGTCTAAGCTACTACACTTAGTTAGACGCTCTATTAAATACCGGCCTACTGTTATACTCTAAGAGGTAAGTATAGACGTAGTAGAGGTTATCTTAATTAGATTCTGTAGTAAGCGCTACACTACTATTATAATAGATATAGTAACTTGTACTAGATAAGGCTACCCTTATAAGAAGAAAAGAGAGGCTTATAATAAGATCTTTAGCTTTATTAACATAATAGAGCGTTAGTTTGCCTCCTTTAAGATCCTTATATTAATAGTTAACAGTAGTAACGAATATAGTAGTATTACGTTAACTAGCGTCTATAACGTAAAGGGGATTTAAGTTAAAGAGACTACACTATATACTCTTAAGTAACTAGGTATATCTAAGATTATAAACAAGATTATAGCTAGACAGCTACGATCTACTATAATTAACTAGAACGTCCTTAAAAAGCTATGGCTAGAGTTACTAGAAAAGACAATTTATATTATTAACAGAATAGCTACGTTAGCTATTAAGGGCAAAACCTTATATTAAGCCTTTATAGATTAGCTATACCTAAATCAAGACAACAAGCTGTCTATAGCCTACCTACAGGTACTTAGCTATAAGGTATATATTTATATCCTAGATTAAAGACAGGTTAAGTTAAGAAAGTTTAATAAGCGCGCTAAAAAGGGGATCCTTCTTAGTTTTAAAGGCTACTAAATATACCGCTATTACGTGCCCTTAAGAGCTTATAAGATCGTTAGATTATTAAACGTAAGATTTAACAAAAGAGGTTTTGTATTAGAAGTGTTAGATAATAAGATATAGTTACTACTAACTAAACCGCGCCTACTAACTAATCTACTTATAGATTTAACAAACACTAAAGGCGTAGATAAAGCTAAAGATTAAGAGCTAGCTAAAGATTAAGATCTAGCTAAAGTAGCTAAAATAGCTAAGAAACCGCCCCTTACTACTACTAATGTTAATCTACTAGCTAATACTAACTCTACTATAGAATAGATCTAAGATTAGTCGACTACTGCCTTACCTGATTTAGTAGCTATTAAGCGCGGCTAAGGGCGCCTAAAAGGCTTAAAGAATAAGCTAAAGACAGTAGCTTAAGCTCTAGCTTAAGCTTAAGACTTTATACGTTCTATTAACCTTAAATCTACTTAAGTAACTCGATCCTAATTACGTTATATAACTAGAGAGAAGGATATAAGAGATAATACTAAGTAAGGGGTATAGTAATTAGCTTATTTAGCTATAGCTATAGCGTTCTACGCTACTTACTAGACTATAGTTAAAGACGATCTAGAGAACGTTCTAATTATATATAAGAAGGCTGTTAGTAGTACTAAATCTAAGTAGTAGAAAGAGGCTATTTAGAACAAGCTTAACTTACTTGTAAAGAATAATATATAGACTCTAGTTAAGAGATTAAGCCTTTAAAAAGGAACTAAGGTTCTAGGTAGTAAGTAGGTGTTTAAGAAGAAAACTAGTGTTAATAGCTCTATAATCTGTTATAAGGTACGCTAGGTAGTTAAGGGATACAAGTAGTGTTATAGACGCGATTACAATTAAACTTACGCTAGCGTAGCTAAAAGTATGACTTAGAAGGTAATCCTAGCCCTAGTAGCTAAAGAGGATTAAGAAGTAGAACAAATAGACTACGTTATAACGTTTCTAAACAAAGAAGCTAATAAGGATATATACGTTAAACTTCTAACTAGGTCTAGTAAGGGTAATACCTATGTCTACAAACTTAATAAGGCCTTATATAGTCTAAAGTAGGCTCTATAGTTATAGTAGCTAAAGCTACGCTAAGTGCTTATTAAGCTAGGTTTTAAGCCCTTAATAGCTAACGATTACATATACTAATACCCTAAGAGTAGATTAATTGTTATAACTTATATAGACGACTTTCTACTAGTCGGCCTAAAGAAAAAGGAACTAGCTAATCTAAAAGTAGTCTTATAGAACGTTTTTAAGATAAAGGATCTAGGTCTTTACTACTACTTTATAAGTGTTAGGATCGTTAGAGATAAAGAAAACAGAACTATATCTCTTGTACAAGACGCTTACATTAATAAGGTACTTAAACACTTTAGGATAAGTGATTACAAAGCCTCTAAGACGTTATTAGATCTAGCTTACGTAAAGCTTATAGTTTTAAACCTAGAACACACTATAGTAGATTAGATTAAACTATATTAGTAGATCGTTAGCTCTCTTATATACCTGTTAACGTAAACACGCCCGGATCTATACTATTTAATGTCTATGTTATTACGCTATCTTATAAATCCTTTTACTAACTATATAAGCGCTATAAAACACGCTTTACGTTACTTATAAGGTATACCTAACTTAGGAATTATATATAGGATAGGTAAAGGAGTGTTAAAAGGGTTATATAGATATAGCGACTTAGATTACGCTAGTTATATAGAAATACAAAGATTAACTATTAGGTATTTATTTAACTACTATAGTAGTACGATATCCTTTAGATTAAAGCGCCTATAAGTAGTAGTACTCTTCTTTATAGAAACAGAGTACTACAGGCTCTTTAACGCTATAAGGGAGGCCGCCTAGCTAAGGTAGCTATTCTACGAGTTAGGTATTAACTCTAAAGACACTAAAACGATCTAAATATATAGTAATAACTAAGGATCTTTAGCGCTAACAGATAACCTAGTTATCTACTAGAGAACTAAGTATATTAACGTGTAGTACTACTATATTTAAGAGTAAGTCGCGCTAGGCAAGATAGAGGTTTAGTTTAAGTGTATAAAGGATATAGTAGTAGATAGGCTTACTAAAGCTCTAAAAGGACTAAAACACGCTAAGTTCTTAAAGCTATTAAACCTGTACGCTATAGCTATTCTAGTCACCTCTTAAGGCTATTAAATACGTATACTATAGGTGTTCTAATTACTTAATTAGGACGATTCCTTGTTTCTATTTCCTTTTTTAGTATAAAAACGGCAGAATCCTACTAGTTTACTATTTCTATTTCCCTTTACAGTAATAAGACAACAGAAAACTTACTAGTTTACTATTTTTATTTCCTTTTTTAGTAATAGTAGCGGCAGAATCTTACTAGTCTACTATTTCTATTTTCTCTTTTAGCACCTTACTTAGTAGAACAGTAGGCAGTATAGAATTTAGGCTAGATAAATAGATAGGACGTTATAGGCGTAGATTTAAGGGTGTGTTATAAGAAACTACTAGCCTATTACGTAAGGTTATTAGTCACGGGACTAGGACTCTAGTCTAACCTAATCAGGGTTAGCAACCCGCTAAAATTCCTAGTTGTTTACTATAGCTATAAAGGTACTTTATATAATTACTTTACTTAGTTAATTTAATTCATTAGTTCCTATAATACGACGATAGATCAAATATCCTGTGTAACAGCTATTATAATACCTCTTTTATTCTACTAAAAAACAAGACATATACTAGTATTATAACCTTCTTATTTAACTAAGAAACAGAGTTTAACACTTATCTAAAGAGTTATCTAATAGATACTAAACGCGTTAGCGCCGTAATAGTAGTACTAAAGGATTATATTAAAGAGCGCTAGAAGTCTTTTATTTTCTTAGAAAAAGGTAGATTAGTTCTTAATGTAACTTAAGAAGAAATAAAGGCGTAGCTCCTTTATAGTATTATAGATAAAGGTACTTACTCTCTTAAAGTAGTATTAAAACTCTAAATGTTAACTTAAAACTAAAACAAGACCTTTAGGAATTTCCTTTAATAGTATAACTCTTTAGTTATTAAACTTAGCTATACCTTCTTAGAGATGTTCTGTATCTACCTTTTTATCGATTATTTAAAGCCTAAGTTAAGGGCCTATATAGTAAGTAGTAAGGTCTTAGATACCTTTAAGGTAGTTAAGGTAGTAGTATTAAGAAGAGAAACTCTTATTTAGACAAGGTAATAAGAAGGCTCTTATAAAGCCTCTTTAATACTATACTATACTAAGAAAAGCTCTTCTTATAATCTAAAGACCTTATCTATACTAGTAAACACATAAAGAGTATCTAGTAACTAAACTTTAAATACGTAAGAAGACTTTCTTAGTATTATAAAAACCCCTTTAGTAAGTAAGGTATAAAGTAACTACTACTAATGTTAGTAGCCTAGTTATTAAGTAAATTTATACTTACTATATAAATACTCTATATATAGTTAATCTAAGTATACTTATACTTAGTACCTTAATAAGGCTAGTACTTTAGGCACTAATACTACACTAGTAGCCTACTACGTTACGCCTAAACAATAAGAAGAGAGACGACCCTTAATAAGTATTTAAGTAAAGATACGTATTAAAAGTAGCTAGGTAGCTATACTAGCCTTACTAGACTTAAGAGTAGAAGTTAACCTTATCTACTTATAACTATTAGGACAAGAGGTACTATAGTAACTTAATAATTATATTATAGTGTCCTTACTATTCTAGAAAATAACGACAAGCTTTAGGTTATACGATCTGTTTATTAAGGCCTAAGATAACTACTTAATAGTAAGGCGACATTAAGGTAGATTTGTTATTACTAACATTAGAGACTTAGATATTATACTTAGATTCTTATAGCTAAAGGCTATAGACTTAATCGTTTTATAAAAGACCTAGACGTTTATATACCTTATATTATCTTTAATAGTTAGGCCATATATTATAAAAAAAGAAATTAAAAAGGTAATAAAAAAAGCTTAATTTGTAATTATAGTAATAGTATAACTAATTATAGTTAACCTAGAATCCCTAAGTAAGAAGAGACTATAAGAGGAACTATAAGAAGATAGTAAGGCTATAGCGACCTTACTTAGTAAGTACTAATAATTTGTAGACGTCTTCTCTAAGAAAGGGGCTAGATTACTACCTATAATTAATAGCCTTACTTATATAATAGACCTTAAAGAAGATATAGTACTATTATATAGCTAAATCTACTTACTTATAAAGGTTAAGCTAGGTGTCTTATACAAATATTTAGACGACGCCCTAGTAAAAGGATAGATCTATCTAAGTAAGAGCCTTACTAGTACTCTAATACTATTTGTTCTAAAGAAAGAAAAGAAGCTACGACTTTACGTTAACTACTAGACGTTAAATAGTATAACTAAAAAGAACTAAGCCCTTATTCTATTAATTAAGAAGATCCTTAATTAGCTATCGTAAGCCTATGTTTATACTAAGCTTAACTTACGTAAAGCGTACTATTAAGTTTGTATTAAGGCTAGTAATAAGTAGAAAACAGCTTTCTAGTACTAATATAGCTACTTTAAATACTGTGTTATACCCTTTAGGCTAGTAAACGTACTAGCGACCTTCTAGTCCTTTATTAATAAAGTACTAGAGAATCTTATTAATAATATTTATATTATATATCTTAATAATATCCTTATCTACTTTATAAATAAAGAAGAGTATATATAGTATGTTTACTACGTCTTTAAACGTCTCTAATAATATAACCTCTATACTAACCTCTTAAAGTATAAGTTTAATATAAAGTAAGTAGGTTTCTTAAGATATGTTATTAACTTGTAGAGAGTTTGTATTAAACCTAAGCGTGTCTTTATAATCTAAGAATAGCTTATCCTTATAACTATAAAAGACATTTGTGTCTTTCTAAGGTTTACTAGGTTCTATAAGCGCTTTATTAAGAATTATTTAAAGATTACTATACTACTAACAAATCTCCTTTAAGGTAACGCTACTAGTACTATTACACTAAGTTCTAAAGCCTTAAAAGCCTTTTATAAGCTACGACTAGTCTTTATAAAGGCCTCTTTCTTACGTTACTACGACCTTAAACTACTTATATATATAAAAACAAATATATCTACTTATACTATTAGTACTATCCTTTTATAGCTATAGAAAGGCTACTAGTACCTTATTACATTTATTTCTAGAAAGCTAAAAGGGCTAGAGCTATACTATAATACCTTTAACACTAAGTTAATAGCTATTATTAAGGCTTTTAGGTTATAAAGGCCGTACTTAGTATATATATAAAGTTTAGTATTAGTTTTAATAGATTACCTAAACTACTATTACCTCTTTATAAAGCTAAAGTTGTTATAGTAGTAAGCTAGATAGCTAAAAGAACTTTCTGTCTTTAACTTTAAGATTAAATATAAGAAGAGTACTTAAAACCTTACTAATAAGTTATTATAATAGCCTGACTTATAAGATCCTAATAAGTAATTAGAGGCGTAACAAGCTCTTTTAGTAACTTTCCTTAACAAATTCTAAGTAAACGTAGTTACCTTAAAAGCTATTAGTCTTACTATAAGGCTTGTTTAAAACAAAGCTTTTATTCTTTTTATTCTTTTAATTCCTTTTATTTCTTTAATTCCTTTTATTCTTTTTAAAGGTCTAGCGACCTTTTTAACGTATACTGTCTTAGTAGAATCGCTCTAGCGTAAGAGGCTAGACTTACGCTAGCTAGTAGACTAAGGCGATCGTAAGTCTTAGGGACCTAACGCTTTTATTACTAGAGTATTAAGTCGTAAATCAAACACTCTTATACTAGTAAAGAACTTTACTTAGAGTTAGGCTAGTAAGAGTAATAGCTAGGTAATAGTAACGTTAACGTTACTACTATTACTATTAGAAGCCCTTTGTAATATATAGTAGAAGGACGCCTTTATTACTAATAAAGAGTAGAAAAAGTAGTAAAGTAGCTAAGGTACTACTAGGTCTTTATAGACATTTAAGGATAATATACTACTATAGTATTATAAACGTATATATATACCTAATAATCTAGGCTTATATAAGGAGTTACTAAAGCTTTTTTATAACGTACTTACTATAAGGTACTAAAGAGTTAGTAAAACAAAGAAAAGGCTTTCTTAATCCTTCTTTTAGCTAAGTCTTAATAAAGACGTCTACTATTACGTTTCTACTTATACTATCTATTAAAGAACAAAGGTAAGGACTTATCTACTATATAGTAAGTTAGCCTTACTCTTTATTCCTTCTAAACCTTAGTAAGAGATCTTACTTAACTTTATTACGTAGCTACCTTACTCTTATAACGTAGTAAGTAAACTATATAATTTAATACTTGTTATTATAAACTAATTTATAAAATTTTCCTTATATATTCTAATAACTAATCGTCTTACTAGTAATAGGCTAGTGTCTCTCTTAATACACTACGTTATATAATAATTTAGAATTCTAGATAGTATTATCTTAGACTAAGGCTCTTTCTTTATAAGTAAATTCTAGAGTAGTTTCTACTAGTACTTAGTAATATTATAGTAACTTAGTACTACTTATTACTTATAAACAGACAGGTAGACAGAATAGTAAAACTAAGCTATTAAGTATTACCTTTAAACTTATTATAGCTTTATATAAGACGACTAAGTAACTAAGCTAGATCTTACTAAATTTATATATAATACCTTATAATACTCTATAATAAACGTAATACTATTATACGTACTATATAAGTACTAGCTATAAGGTCTTAAGGACATACCCTTAAACTAGTTAAAGCTAGTAAAAGCGCTAGTAGCTAATATATAAGTAAAGTAACTATAAAGTAGCTATAAAGAAATTATTATATTTCTTTAGTACTCTTAAAAATAGTATAAGAAATAGTATAACTAAAACTAAAAAAAGATTTTATTTAAAAAAAGAGACTAAGTACTCTTATTAATAAAATACTTAAAGTAACGTTAACCCTTTAAGAAATTTATAGATAAGTACATTAGCCCTTACTAAATTAAAGACGTTATTAAGGACTATAGACTTACTTATAGACTACGCCTTCTTTTGTTAGTATAGCTATATCTTACTTTTTTAATTATAAGCCTAGAACCTTATAAGGCGTAAGAAGGTAAAGTCCTTATAAGCCTAATAGATATCTTAGTCTTAGATAAAGAAACATTTAAAGTAAAAGCTATTCTTAACTATAAAGGCTTATAAAGAAATAGACTTTATCTTATAAAATAAAAAGGGTATAATAATTTAAAAAACTTATAAGAACTATAATAAAACCTTAATAATAGCCTACTTTTACGTAAATATAAATAAATATATTAAGATAATTATTAGAAAGGTATAATATTACTAGTATAGTTATAGTAACGTAAGTACGACTTTTATATTTATTATATAAAAACTTAAAAACCTAAGTATCTTAAAAAAAATACTAAACTACTCTTTTACTAGTAAATACCTTTTAAAGCTTTACTAACTTTATTATTATATATCTTAAAAAAAAAAAAGAAAAAAAATCTAAAGTATAATCTTACTTATTAAAGACACTTTAACTCTTAGTTATCTATTATTTGTCCTTATTACTATCTTTTCTACTATTATTTTCTTTATTATTATCTTTTATAGTATCTACTACTACTTTATCCTTTACTTTCTTACTTCTTTTAGATCTTTGTAATTTATACGCGTACTACCTTTAAGTTAGTAGTAACTTAGTATTAAGGTAGAAGATACTTATAACTTTCTTAAAATAAGACACGTACTTTTTAAAGATAGTAATATAGTTTTACTATACTTAGATTACTTTTTTTATAAGCTAATTATAATAGTCTACCTTTATGTTTATAGTTATAGTAAACTTATTATAAAGCTCTAACTAATAAGTAATTTTTACTAGATAACCTAACTTTTACTTTATATACTTTTTCTTATCTACTTTATTATTATAAAGCCTCTTCTCTACTAATATTATAGTCTAAGACTTTAAATATTAAAGGCTCTTCTTTACTAAAGTTTAGGTAGCCTAAATTATAGCCTATTTATATTAGCTTTAACTTTACTATAAATAATAGACTACCTTATCTTATTCTTTTTTATAATTACTTTTTAAAGTTTAATTCCTTTAGCTTAAAGAGTTAAAACAACCTAGTAACGTTAATAAAGCTACGATATAAGAGCGTTACCTTAAAAAGAGTTATACTTATAAAAATATACTCTTTCTTTAGATTTTTATAATAGACGTACTTTACTAATATAGCTACTATACTATTAGGCCGTTACTCTTTACTAAAAAGGAATACTTATAGTCGTTATCCTTATACTTTAGTAGAGTACCTTATAAGTCTTATAAAGCTATTTAGTTTAAGTATCGCTTATAAGCTACTAAACGCTTTATTAGTACTATATTATCGTTAATAGTTTAATAAAGGTACGTTAAAAGTTTGTTAAAAGAGTTGTAAAAAGAAAGAGATATAGTAGTATTATATTTATATAAGGTAAAAAGAAGAAAAAGAGGTAATAAACTAGTAAAAACAAGTCTTTATATACCTCTTAGTACTATAAAAGACAGACTAAGTAAAGAAGAATAAAAGAAGTGTTTTTTTATATTTACTTAAAAAATACAATTATAAGTAATATAGTTTAATCCTTATAGCTACCTACTATTAGTATACTATCGACCTTTTAGTAAGAAGTAATAAAGGATTTCTAAAAGTAGTAAAAGAGTAAGGAATACTAGTGTACTTAGGTAATATAGTTTATATTACGTATTAAGGGTCTTATAACTATCTAGTAACTTACTAGTACTTTACTATAGTATATCTTTACTAAAAGTAAATATAAGAGGCGTACTAGGTAGAGATCTAAAAGTATAATATATAATAGAAATCTTATAGTTTAGCTATATACCTTTACTATACTATAAAGTCACTACTATTTTCTTTTTCTTAATACTACTAGTTATATAGTTATATAGTTATATATTTACTTACTAATTTATTCTTATATATTTATTCTTATTTCTAAAGAGGTATTAGCCTACCTTAGTCTCCTTATAATCTAACGGCTACTTATAAGCTTTTAAGGACAGAAGCTAAAAAAGAAGGATATTATATTAGGTACGCTAATACGTAAGACTATAATAGCTTAGAAATTAAGTATAAAGTAACTATATACTATAACTAAGGTAATAGTAGGCATTAAGGAGTATAAGAATAAAGAGTAAGAAGAGAAAAGAAGAGGGGTTTAGAGATTAGTCTATAGTTAAAGTAGTAATATACTTTTAAATATACTATAACTGTCTATTAACTCTTACCTCTTTTACTTTATAGAAATACACCTAACAATTAGTTGTTAGAATATATAAAGAAAATTTTGTAAATTAGTCTATAATAACAAGTATTAAATTATATAGTTTACTTACTACGTTATAAGAGTAAGGTAGCTACGTAATAAAGTTAAGTAAGATCTCTTACTAAGGTTTAAAAGGAATAAAGAGTAGGGCTAACTTACTATATAGTAGATAGGTCCTTACCTTTATTCTTTAATAAATAGCGTAAGTAGAAACGTAATAGTAGACGTCTTTATTAAGACTCGGCTAAAAGAAGGATTAGAAAAGCCTTTTCTTTGTTTTACTAACTCCTTAGTACCTTATAGTAGGTACGTTATAAAAAAGCTTTAGTAACTCCTTATATAAGCCTAGATTATTAGGTATATATATACGTCTATAATACTATAGTAGTATATTATCCTTAAATGTCTATAAGGACCTAGTAGTACCTTAGCTACCTTACTACTTCTTTTACTCTTTATTAGTAATAAAGGCGTCCTTTTACTATATATTATAAAGGGCTTCTAATAGTAATAGTAGTAACGTTAACGTTACTATTACTTAGCTATTACTCTTACTAGCCTAACTCTAAGTAGAGTTTTCTACTAGTATAAGAGTATTTAATTCGTAACTTAATACTCTAGTAATAAAAGTATAAGGTCTCTAAGACTTATAATTACCTTAGTCTACTAGCTAGCGTAAGTCTAGCCTCTTATACTAGAGTAATTCTACTAAGATAGTATACGTTAGAGAGGTCACTAGACCTTTAAAAGAAATAAAAGAAATTAAAGAAACAAAAAGAATTAGAAGAATAAAAAGAATAAAAGCTTTGTTTTAAATAAGCCTTATAGTAAGACTAATAGCTTTTAAAGTAACTACGTTTACTTAGAATTTGTTAAGAAAAGTTACTAAGAGAGCTTGTTATACCTCTAATTACTTATTAGGATCTTATAAGTTAGGCCGCTATAATAACCTATTAGTAAGGTTTTAAGTACTCTTCTTATATTTAATCTTAAAGTTAAAGATAGAAAGTTCTTTTAGCTATCTAGCTTACTACTATAATAACTTTAGCTTTATAGAGAGGTAATAGTAGTTTAGGTAATCTATTAAAACTAATACTAAACTTTATACATATACTAAGTACAGCCTTTATAACCTAAAAGCCTTAATAATAGCTATTAACTTAGCGTTAAGGGTATTATAGTATAGCTCTAGCCCTTTTAGCTTTCTAGAAATAAATATAATAAGGTACTAGCGGCCTTTTTATAGCTATAAAAGGATAGTACTAATAGTATAAGTAGATATATTTGTTTTTATATATATAAGTAGTTTAAGGTTGTAGTAACGTAAGAAAGAGGCCTTTATAAAGACTAGTTATAGCTTATAAAAGGCTTTTAAGGCTTTAGAACTTAGTGTAACAGTACTAGTAACGTCGCCTTAAAGGAGATTCGTTAGTAGTATAGTAATCTTTAAATAATTCTTAATAAAGCGCTTATAAAACCTAGTAAACCTTAAGAAGATATAAATGTCTTTTATAGTTATAAGAATAAGCTATTCTTAGATTATAAAGACACGCTTAGGTTTAATATAAACTCTTTATAAGTTAATAACATATCTTAAGAAACCTACTTACTTTATATTAAACTTATACTTTAAGAAGTTAGTATAAAGGTTATATTATTAGAGACGTTTAAGAACGTAGTAAACATACTATATATACTCTTCTTTATTTATAAAGTAAATAAAGATATTATTAAGATATATAATACAAATATTATTAATAAGATTCTCTAGTACTTTATTAATAAAGGACTAGAAGGTCGCTAGTACGTTTACTAGCCTAAAGGGTATAACACAGTATTTAAAGTAGCTATATTAGTACTAGAAAGCTGTTTTCTACTTATTACTAGCCTTAATATAAACTTAATAGTACGCTTTATATAAGTTAAGCTTAGTATAGACGCGGGCTTATAATAGCTAATTAAGGATCTCTTTAATTAATAGAATAAGGGCTTAGTTCTTTTTAGTTATACTATTTAACGTCTAGTAGTTAACGTAGAGTTATAGCTTTTCTTCTTTCTTTAGAACAAATAGTATTAAAGTACTAGTAAGGCTCTTACTTAGACAGATCTATCTTTTTACTAGGGCGTTATCTAAATATTTACGTAAGACACTTAGCTTAACCTCTATAAGTAAGTAGATTTAGCTATATAGTAGTACTATATCTCCTTTAAGGTCTATTATATAAGTAAGGCTATTAATTATAAGTAGTAATCTAGCCCTTTTCTTAAAGAAGACGTTTATAAATTATTAGTACTTACTAGGTAAGGTTACTATAGCCTTACTATCTTCTTATAGTTCTTCTTATAGTCTCTCTTTACTTAAGGATTCTAGTTTAACTATAATTAGTTATACTATTACTATAATTATAAATTAAGCTTCTTTTATTACCTTCTTGATTTCTTTCTTTATTATATATAGCCTAACTATTAAAGATAATATAAGGTATATAAACGTCTAGGTCTTTTATAAAACGATTAGGTCTCTAGCCTTTAGCTATAAGAATCTAAGTATAATATCTAAGTCTCTAATGTTAGTAACGACAAATCTACCTTAATGTTACCTTACTATTAAGTAGTTATCTTAGGCCTTAATAAATAGATTATATAACCTAAAGCTTGTTATTATTTTCTAGAATAGTAAAGATACTATAATATAATTATTAAGTTACTATAGTACTTCTTGTCTTAATAGTTATAAGTAGATAAGGTTAACTTCTACTCTTAAGTCTAGTAAGGCTAGTATAGCTACCTAGCTACTCTTAATACATATCTTTACCTAAATACTTATTAAGGGTCGCCTCTCTTCTTATTGTTTAGGCGTAACGTAGTAGGCTACTAGCGTAGTATTAGCGCCTAAAGTACTAGCCTTATTAGGGTACTAAGCGTAAGTATGCCTAGACTGTCTATAAGTAGAGTATTTATATAGTAAGTACGAATTTACTTAATAACTAGGCTACTAGTATTAGTAGTAGTTACTTTATACCTTACTTACTAAAAGGGTTTTTACAATACTAAGAGAGTCCTTTTACGTATTTAAAGTTTAGCTACTAGATACCTCTTACGTATTTACTAGTATAGATAAGGTCTTTAGATTATAAGAAGAGCCTTTTCTAGTATAGTATAGTATTAAAAAGGCTTTATAAGAGTCTTCTTATTACCTTGTCTAAATAAGAGTTTTCCTTTTTAACACTACTACCTTAACTACCTTAAAGGTATCTAAGACCTTACTACTTATTATATAAGCCCTTAACTTAGGCTTTAAACAATTAATAAGAAGGTAGATACAGAATATCTTTAGAAGAGTATAGCTAAGTTTAATAACTAAAGAGTTATACTATTAAAGGAAATTCCTAAAGGTCTTATTTTAGTTTTAAGTTAATATTTAGAGTTTTAATACTACTTTAAGAAAGTAGGTACCCTTATCTATAATACTATAAAAGAGCTATACCTTTATTTCTTTCTAAGTTATATTAAGAACTAATCTACCTTTTTCTAAGAAAATAAAAGACTTCTAGTACTCTTTAATATAATCCTTTAGTACTACTACTATAGCGCTAATACGTTTAGTATCTATTAGATAACTCTCTAGGTAGGTATTAAACTCTATTTCTTAGTTAAATAAGAATGTCGTAATACTAGTATATATCTTGTTTTTTAGTAAAATAAAAGGAGTATTATAATAGCTCTTTCTTATTTCTTTAATATAGGTTTACTAGAAGGGCCGTTCTACTTTAAGAGGGTTATTAAATTTATATAGGTTTATTAAGAAAGCCTTTCTTCTCTTAAGTACTATAAGGTAGTCTTGCTTTTACTTAAGGTACTACTCTACCCTTATTTAAGCGATCCTTTTGTTTAACTTAGTCTTACTTAAAGAAAGGATTTCTATTAATATTTAAGGTATTATACTAGGTTTACTACTATCTACTTATAAAGAGGTATTCTAAAGAGTTACTTAAGAAGAGGCCTACGTCTTATTAAGGTTTATTTGTTATATTTATGTTATTACTTCTTACTCTAATAGTCTATAACCTTTTAGTAAAGGAAAGAGATTAGAATATTAGGTATATTTTTATAGAGTAAAAGAGGTAAGAGTTAATAGATAGTCGTAGTATATTTAAAGGTATATCGTTACTTTAACTATAGACTAATCTCTAAACCCTTTCTTCTTTTTCTTCTCTACCCTCTATTCTTATACTCCTTAATGCCTACTATTACCTTAGTCGTAGTACGTAGTTACCCTGTACTTAATTTCTAAGCTATTATAGTCTTACGTGTTAGCGTACCTAATATAAGGTACCTTTACTACTATAACGTCTTTAGTATCTAATTCTTTAATTTACTAGTTCTTTATCTATTAAGATGTCTCTTCTAAGGCTTATATAGCCTGTTCTTTAGCCTCTTATTATCAGGGGTCAACAACACGATACTTAGGTAAAGTCGATTTATTCTATAAAGAGAATACTCTAAAGAAGAAGAAAAGGAAAGGGTTTGTATAAGGTAAGAGACAAGAGAAAACTCTACTATTAGAGTAGGGTAATAATAGTCTAGTTAGTTACGTACTTAGTACTAACCCTTTACTAGGTTCTAACCTATAACATTACTCTCTCTTCTCTTCTTTTTATACTAACGCCTAATCCTATAACCTACGCTTTGTATAAGGGCCTTAATTAGCTCTCCTTAGTAAGTAATCTAGACGATCCCTATACTACTATAAATTAATTCCCCTTCTTCCTTATACCTAACCTTAATAACCTAATCTACTACTCTTACTACTACCTCTCTTTATACTATACGATTATACTATAATCTATTAATTAAGCTACTACTAAGTGTTCTAAAGTAGCTACCTTCTAACGATTAGTAAGTTAAGCTCTCTTTAAGCTTGTATAGTACTAACCTAGCCGCTAGCCTACTACTAAGCGTCCTAAAGTAGCTATCCTTAACGATTAGTAAGTCAAGCTCTTCTTTAGTACAAACTTATATAGCGCTAACGTAGGCGCTAGCTTATTACTAAGCCTTCTTTTTTTTTTTATATATATAGTAAAAATAGCTACCTTAAACCTATAGAACACGTATAACGCTACCTTACTTTTAGCTAGCCCTTACTAATACATATATAGCCTTGTTTATATAGTTAATAATACTATCACGTAGTTAAACGCCCTTACTACCTAGTAGTACCTAATCTTATATATTACCTCTCTTTATATCCTTACGTAACTTATCTATATAAATAAGTAGCGTTAAGCCCTAGCCCTTTTAAGGCGTAACGTGTCTTTTTACCTTAGCTGTATTACTTTAGTATAAGTATAGACGTATTATCTGTCTTATATAAATACGATACTTATATAGTACGTAAGCGTACTCGTCCTTAGTAGCTATTCTTTATATTATAAAAACGACTAAAGGGTCTTTCCTAACTACTAAGTACTACTTAGATTCTAGAATAAGGCGTATAAGAACTATAAATAAAGGGACTATAGTATAAAGTGTTCTACTTATAGTAGTAGTATACGACAGGCTTTTCTAGATAATTGTCTAGGACTACTAGCCTTAAAGTAAAAGAAAGAGAGTAACGATAATAAGCTAGGCACAGGCACGGTTATACGTTTTCTTAAGAGAGGGTTAGGGTTGTATAATAACCTAATCGTACTATAAGGTCTAGACAGTAAGGGTTTAGCTAGTGTTTCTCTTACTCTCCTCTTTTTTTAGTATAATAAAAGGTTGTACTCTTACCTAATAATCTATAACTTATAATGTCTATAATAACTATAACTTTATATACTATAAATAATAGTATAAGGAAAAAGACATATATAATAACTTATCCTTATACCTAGTAGTACGTTATATAACGCCTGCCCTACTAGGTATTCTGTTCCCTCTCTTTTTACTACTCTTATTTTTTATATAACGCTAGTATAGTAGTGTTAGTTAGTATAGACACAGGTTCTTAAGTAAGGGCTTAATACCTTACCTACTTAACTAGGTACTATACCTAGCTACCCTAGCCCTGTTATATAGTACGCTTCTCTATAATCTTCTTAATATAGTATTTCTCTTTCTTTCTTATAATTATAGGCCTAGGCTAATCGTTAGTTACCTTTTATAATAAGAACAGATCGTATAACACTAGGCATAAGAGGCTAGAAGAGAACACGTTATAGATCCCTAAAGGGGTGTTAAGCTAGTAGCTATATAAACCTACGACTTTTGTTACTATAAACTTAGTATACTTTATATTAAGCTTCTTTAACAGATAGCTTATATAGACATTCTATAGATCGAGCTAGACCTTGTTACTAACGTTAAATTATATAGCTTATAAGTACTACTAATTTGTTAAGTCCTCTTATACCTACTAGGCTATAGCTATTAACGCCTATACCTACTTAGTCGTATCCTTAAGCTTTCTTACGATATTGTCTACTTACTAGATAAGGCTCTTATAAGTACTATATAGTATTAGGTTATATAACGTCTAGATTAGGCTAATATAGTACTTATAGGTTAAAAAGAAAGGGCTTACTCTTATAGATACTATGTCTTAATTGTTAATCGCTAGTTCTGTAGCTAGTAGTAGCTTAGCCTAATTGTCTTAAGCGTAATTCGTAAATGTATAAAGGTATGTCTTTACTGTCTAGTTTATATACTTTATTAACCTGTCTGTTTTAGAGTAGAATATAGTTAACAACCTTTATACGATCTTTAGATATATGTAGATCTGTGCCTATACGATTCTTATAAACTATAGTCTCTTATTAGATATAATTACGTATAGTAGTCTATAATATTAGTAGAAGTATTATATAAACGCGTTAGCTACGTCTTCTACTCTAATCTATACTATTAGTTTAAGAATTACTTCTTTACTTAACTAGTCTATAATAACTATAAGGTTTATATAACCTTTACTCTTAGGTAGGTCGACTATAAAGTCGATTAAAATCTCTTTCTATATCTAATTAGGTATAAGTAAGGGTTTTAAGAATCCTTACTTCTAATTTCTTTAGGCCTTATTATAACTATATAAATCGTAGTTTTGTATAAAGTAACAGATATCTCTAAGTATCCTTAGCTAGAAGAACTAGTGTATTATAAGGGCAGACATAACCTTATAACCTAAGTAGCCTATTAAGACTAAGTCGTATATATATTAGATTAGCTTTATATAGAGCTAAAGTACTTTATAACTGTCTAGAAGCTAACTAAACGACAAATAAGGTAGTCTCTAGTCTTATTAAAATATAACTTTACGATCTTATATATTAAAGAAAAGACAAACCTAATAGCTAACGTACTATTATAATAAGACTAGGACATACTGTCTAACTAAGAAGACAAACGACTATAGTACTATATAATATAACTACTAAAGCTAAGCTACTTAGTTAACCTCTTAAGTAGGCTACTCTTAGGGTAGAAAGTAACGGCTAAAGGGAACCCTTTCTCTTAGAAATTAACGATAGCTACTAGGTTACGCTTATAATCTATAAAGACGACCTATACTACTCTTATAGAGAGCGCTATACTAGCTAGTAACAGGCTAGCGTATACGGCCCTAGAGGTAGAAGGCGGCTTAGAGGGGCTCTAGGTAAGGGCCTATATAAAGGATTAAGCGTATAATAAGATAGTCTAGGCGTTAGCCTAAGGTAACTAAGTCTTTTTAACTAAACTTAGGGTTAAGGTATTAATTATAAAGTATAGCTTAGACTAGGGAAATTAGCTACTCTTCTAAGGTAGGTACTAGGTTCTAGATTCTAAAGAAGTTCTTATAGTCTATACAAATCTTAAAACTCTTAACGCTTTATAGGCTTAAGTCTTACTTCTTAAGACAACAGATAATTACTAACATTTCCTTGTTATAGATCTTATAATTATACTTAGCTAGATTGTTCTTCTTTAAGAAGTACGTATAAGGTTATACAACTCTCTTATCGTTAACCTAAAATAGTGTCTTACCTATATACTACTTAAAAGAGTCTATCTCTAAGATTATCTTATAGTTATAGTTAAAAAAGGTAAGGATTAGTACTAATACAAACATCTTCTTTAGCTATTTAAAGGCCTTCTTAGTGTCCTTTGTCTACTTAAACACCTTGTCTTTCTTTATAAGGTCTATAATTAAGCGTACGACATTAGAGAAGTTCTAGATAAACTTCTTATAAAAGTTTATAAATCCTAAAAACCCTTAGACTCTCTTAACTATATAAGGTACTTCTTAGTCTAGGATAGCCTTAACCTTACCTAGGTCTATCTATATACCTTACTTAGCCTTAATAATAAACCTAAGGTACTTAGTTAATTTAACCTTAAACTTATACTTGTTAATATTAAGCTATAGGCCTGCCTTTTAGAGTCTAGCTAGTACCTTTTATACGTACTCTTTATGTTCTTTAAGAGTCCTTTTTAAATAGATTAGGACGTTATCTACGTACACTAAGTAGAACTTGTCTAGGTAGTCCTAAAGGACCTAGTTAATGTACTTTTAAAAGGTACTTAGTGTGTTTATAAGCCTAAAGGGCGTTACTAGCTACTTGTATAGGCTATACCTTATATAAAAGGCTGTCTTTTATTTGTTACTCTTAGCGATCTATATCTTATAAAAGGCTGTAATTACGTCTAGCTTTATAAACTATTTTACTTATCTAATGTTTTATAAAGTCTTATAGATTAGTAAGAGAGGGTATTAGTCCTTTTAGGTAATCTTATTTAGCCTCTAGTAGTTAATACAAAACTAGAGTCTACCTCCTAGCTTTTATATAAAGAGTACTAGAGCTACTACTAGTAAGTTACTAACCCGGATAAATTACTTGTCTAGTAAGTTAGTTAGAGTCTTTTAGAGGACTAATAGCTCGTCTCTTAATATACTATAAAGCGGCCCTTATAAGATCTCTTATTCTTTTCTATCTGTCTTCTTAATCTTAATAGTATAATTAACTAACTTACTATAAAGTAGTAGTAGCCTCTTTACCTTTATATAATTAAATAACAAAAAGAACTCTTAGTACTAGGCAAGTAAAAAGAGTTAATAATCAGACTTCTTTTTAGTAGCTAAGGCCTTCTAGATATTAGCTATACTTACTAAGAAGACCTAGAGCTTCTTCTTCTTCTCTCTCTATTATACGACAGACATAAACCCGGCTACTATAATACTATTACGTAATTTAGGGGTTTGTCTAGGTTAATAGTCTAGTTCCTAACTCGCGTACTAGACAAGCTAACTACTAATTCTAACCTCTTTAGACTTAGGTAGACGTTATACTATATTATCTAAAGAAGACTAAGGATAACGTTATATAATACTAGGTTTAAGACTATATAAAAGTAGCTTCTCTCTTTTATATAGCCGTTAATATTAGTATTAACTACTATAACCTCGTTAATTATACTCTCTAATAGCTACTTAAAGCTAGTAATTATATAAGGTTTATAACTAATATGTAAGAGATAGTGTTTTTAGGTAAAACAAGAGTCTATTAGTCTATATAATAAGTAACCTAAATCTACTAGTGTATAGGCAAAACATTCTTTATTAACTAACATTAATACTAAAAAAAGAGAGTAATCTATTACCTCCTTCTTAAACCTTTACTAGTCCTAGTCTTGTACTTACTTTACCCCTCTCTTTTACTCTTGTTTGTACTTTTAAACAAGAGCTACTTGTTTTCTAAGTTCTCTTCTTCTAGTACGTCCTTATTGTCTAATAGTTCCTTAATAGCCTAGCGCGTTGTTATACACGGTCTTAAGGTAGACGCTATAGCTATTCTCTTAGGTTAGGTTAAGCTATTAGGTCTCTAAGCCAGTAGTAGGTAACATTCTTAAGTAAAGTAGTCCTTACTACTATATTATAGGTATTCTCTAGCTATATAGTACTAACTAATAACCTTGTCTAATACTTACTAAGCTTACGGCTATTATTATAGACAAGTAGTAGTAACCCTTATTATATAAGTTAGTTCTTAGTCTATATAGTCGTTAGGCCGGTTATTCTTTAGGGACAGGGTATAGTAGGCCCTGCCCTAGTAGCCTGCCTGTCTCTAGCTAGGCCTCTTAATAGCGTTAAGGTTATAGCTTATAGTCTTTAGAAGCTTATAAAAGTCTACGTATAACGTAGGTATGTCTTAGGCCGTGATTACTAGCTTAAGCTCGTCTAATACGCTACTCTTTAAGAAGGACTTCTTTACGTCGTCGTCTTAACTTAGGCCTCTAGCCTCTAATAACGTACGCTTAAAGTCTACTAAAAACGCTATAAAACTCTAGTTTCCTTACTCTAACTTATATAGCCGTGTCCTAGCCGACTCTCTTGACTTTATATTATTAAACGCCTGTTAAAGTTACTTTAATAGCTTAAAATCTATCCTCTCTCTAACTATTAGTCTATTTTATACGTTTAACCTAACTTAAGGAGTAATCTAGGTTAAGGCCTTACTTATTAGTTAGCTATAGACGTACTAGAATTGTATAGTTAGCGTGTTATAAGTAAGATCTACTATAAGCTTAGCTTTAATTACTAAACGTTATATAGTAAACTAGGCTTTAGTTCTATTAAATATAGTAGTATCTAGAAAGAGCCTCTTTTACTATTTAGCTAGTAGCTTAGCTAGTAGCCCTATAAGGGCGACAGTAGTAAGTAATAGTGTTAGAACTATAGACAATAGTATTAAGACAGCTAGGATTAGTATAAGAAAGGGCAGGTTTACGTGTTAGGCTACCTAGGCTTAGAGCTATTATACTACTTGCCTTAACTACTCTACTTTGTACTCTAGTCGTTCTCTTTACCCTAGTTTAGTAGACGACTACTCTTAGTTATCCTAACCTTTAGACAAGCTAGTAAAGAGGGTTTAAAAACTTATTATTAGGTAGTCTTACTTTATTATATACTCTTATATAACAGAGCTACAAGAAGCTCTAATTAGATAGAAAGGGTTAAGAGTATTCTAATGTTAGGGGTTAATAACACGATACTTAGGTAAAGTTAATTTATTCTATAAAGAGAATACTCTAAAGAGAAAGGAAAGAAAAGGGTTTGTATAAGGTAAGGGGCAAGAGAAAACTCTACTGTTAGGGCAGGGCAACGATAGTCCGGTTGGTCACGTGCTCGGCACTGACCCCTTACCAGGTTCTAACCTGTAACACTTATAGTTCTACTAGATTATAACAGGCTGTTTTATTAAAGGTAACGTTATAAGTAGATACTATTTAATTCTTTAAGGAGATCTATATTTAGTATATATTTATTAACTTATATCTAACAAGGTATCTAACAAACGCTTTAAGATCTAACTTATCTAGTCTAGCCTTAGTCTTATTTAGTACGTACGCCTTATAACTATACGCTTAAAGGTAGCTAAGCTTAGGTTTAAGCCTCTCTTTTTTACTCTTTATTACCTCTTAGAAGTACTAGTAAGGGGTTTTCTAAGCTAACAAGGCGCTAAGAGATCTGTTAATAAGGTAGGCTACTGTTTTACTAGCTTTAAGCTATAGGTTCTCTAGTAGCCTACCCTTTATATAAAGAGCTATACCCCTCTAAAGGATTACTTTCTTAGATTACTTAGCTAGACTATTTTACTTTAGTGTTTATAGCGCTAATTGTTCTACTAGGATCCCTTCCTTTATTACCTACTTATTAAACTCTCTCTTAAGTAATGTTTTACTATCTACTTAAATAACCTTTACTTTAAACCCTTACTACTTATATACTATATATATAAAGTAGTGTAGAACACTAAGGGTTTCTTGTTTAGATTCTATAGTATATATAAAGTTTATTTAAGTTAAGTTATCTAAGATATAAAGGATATAGCGCTCTCTTATATCTACTATATAAAAAGAGATAAGATCTACGTATATTTACTTAAATAGAGTAGTAGCTCTTTTAGCTAGTACCTAGGATATTTGTTGTTTTACGTTAGATAAGTAGTACGTTTTATAAGAG
>NW_020194473.1:196624-197421 GCF_003019875.1 Amorphotheca resinae ATCC 22711
TTATAGATAGACTATATAAGTTCTCTTTTACTTATACGTTTAAGACGTTGTTTAAAGTCTGCTACCTACTTGTCGAGGTAGAGGTCGAGTAAGGGCGTAGCTGTTTTAGACTTAAGGAACTAGACGGGCGTCGCCTAGTACGCCCTCGTGACGACGTAGAGGCACTATAACTACTTTGTAGTAAGGTCCTTTGTAATCCCCTTAGCTTGCTACCTAGAGGGGCGGTAATATAAAAGATATAGCGCTCCTTTATATCTACTATATAAAAAGAGATAAGATCTACGTATATTTACCTTAATAAGGTAGTAGCTCTTTTAGCTAGTACTTAGGATATTTATTATTTTACGTTAGATAAGTAGTACGTTTTATAAGAAGTAATAAGATACTAGTCTATATCTACTATTTTAACGTCTCTAGTAGCGCTAGAAAGGCGCTAAATAGCCTTTATTTAAAGGTAACCTATCCTTTTATACTAAAGGTTAGTTAAAGCGCTAGATAGTACTAGAATATAACTATTTATAAGGTACGCTATAGTATTAGTAGTTATAGTGTCGTTTCTAAGTTTAGTAACTAGATTATATTCTAGTATCTACTAGCTATTTTAAACTAGTGTATAGTAAAAGGTTTAGTTTCTAAAGGTTAATCGTCTTCTTTTAGTATCTTAGTAGATCCCCTTTTAGATTAATTAACGTAAGGATACTACGTTAGTATAGAACGTAAGGACTAGCGTAGTATTTAGTAACTTAATAGTAAAAGGCCCCTTTAGCCTCTAGAGTTAGATTTTTACTATACTAAAG
>NW_020194473.1:197441-206651 GCF_003019875.1 Amorphotheca resinae ATCC 22711
CCCTTCCTTTATTACCTACTTATTAAACTCTCTCTTAAGTAATGTTTTACTATCTACTTAAATAACCTTTACTTTAAACCCTTACTACTTATATACTATATATATAAAGTAGTGTAGAACACTAAGGGTTTCTTGTTTAGATTCTATAGTATATATAAAGTTTATTTAAGTTAAGTTATCTAAGATATAAAGGATATAGCGCTCTCTTATATCTACTATATAAAAAGAGATAAGATCTACGTATATTTACTTAAATAGAGTAGTAGCTCTTTTAGCTAGTACCTAGGATATTTGTTGTTTTACGTTAGATAAGTAGTACGTTTTATAAGAGGTAATAAGATACTAGTCTATATCTACTATTTTAACGTCTCTAGTAGCGCTAGAAAGGCGCTAAATAGCCTTTATTTAAAGGTAACCTATCCTTTTATACTAAAGGTTAGTTAAAGTACTAGATAGTACTAGAATATAACTGTTTATAAGGTATACTATAGTATTAGTAGTTATAACGTTGTTTCTAAGTTTAGTAACTAGATTATATTCTAGTATCTACTAGCTATTTTAAACTAGTATATAGTAAAAAGTTTAGTTTCTAAAGGTTAATTGTCCTTCTTTAGTATCTTAGTAGATCTCTTTTTAGATTAATTAATGTAAGGATACTACGTTAGTATAGAACGTAAGGACTAGTATAGTATTTAGTAACTTAATAGTAAAAGGCCCTTTTAGCCTTTAGAGTTAGATTTTTACTATACTAAAGGCTTTAATTTAAATTTAATCCTTACTAGCTAATAAAAAGCTTTGTTCTAAGGCTTTTTATATAAAGCTAAACCTATTTAGGTCGTTACAGACGTATATCGTAGTACCTAAGTCAAGTATAAAGCTCTTTTTTAGTAGGTAATCCTGTTCTCTTCTTTTTAAGACTAAATAACTAAATTTAGTAGTTAGGTTAGCTGTTTTAGTAGCTATATTAGTAGATATAGCTAATACTATAAACACTTTAGAGGGATCCTCTTTTTTGTTAATTACTATAGTTATTTAAAGAAAAAAACTTTACGACAGTCGCCTACGCCTTTAACTACCCTAAAAACTTAAAAACAAACAATAGAATTAAAATTAGTACCCTTAGATACTTCTTAGAGTACTAGTAGACTATAGGCAAGCCTATAGTAACAGATAGTAAGTATACTAGACTTAAACAAAGCTAGTACTACCTACTTATAAGAAGGAGCTAATACTCTTATTCCCTAATAAAAAGCTATAGTAAGAAGCTAGTAAGTAGTAAGAATAGTATAGATAATAAAACAAAGTTAATCTTACGATAAATTAAGGCTTATATAATACTAGGTAAGAAAGATAAGGCGTTACGCTTTCTTTATAACCTTATTATAATAACGATAGTAGTAGTAGAGCTAAAGGTAGTAAATATAAAGACCCTCTTATATACCTCTAAGACTCTTTCTAATAACAACCTAGTAACGATTAAGTAATTAAGAACGATGTTAAAGGAGGCCTTTTAGAGGCTAATAGTAGTAGTAGCCCCTTAGGCTACGTATACGTTAGTAGTAAGCTAGTACCTAATAAGAGTATAAGTAATACTAAAGGAACAGATTAAAGAGCTAAGGATTAGAGTAGATAGATAGATAAAAGACCTAGTATGTTATAGTACTATTAAAGTAGTAATAGTAGCTAATATAGTAATTAAAGGCGCTAAGGTAGTAACGACTTACTAGCTTTCTAGTAGTAACACTATCCTTACCTTTAAGAAGGCTATACTAAAGACTACGATCTAAGATTAGAGCTAGGTATAAAAGGCGTTTAGGCCTATAGCCTAGCTCTATAAGAGTAAGTTTATAGTAATTATAAAGAGCCTACTAGTAGATTAGGTTATATAGACAGAATTAAGAGTGTTACTAGTAGAGATCTAAGCTTATATACTATATATTATAAAGGTTAAAGTCAAGCCTATTAAGGCCTTTATAGTAAAGTTTATAATAATAGTACTATACTTTTAGAGTACTAATATAGTAATACGCTTATATAAATAAAGGCTAATCTAGTAAGCCTAGATCTTTAACTATAAGCTATATTTAGCTAACCTACAAATCTAAAGATACTTCTAGTACTACTAGTTTAGCTATATTAGGCGGTTCTATAAGAACTAGGCCTAGTATAGCTACTATATAAGAGCGGCGTACCCTTAAGGTAAAGAGGAGTACCTTTAACTTAATAGTAAGAAGAGATACGTTAACTATAGTAGACTATATATAGTATAAGACTATTAGTATCTTAAGGCCCTTAAGGTAAAAGAGTAAGTATATACTATATATTAGTAAAGACCTAGATAGTTTAAGGTATTAAAGAGTAGCTTTACTAGCTAAGTACTTAGTGTTATACTAGCGTCCTTATAAGATAGTAATAATAGCTACTAGGTCGTAGTACCTAAGAGACTATAGACAAGTAACAATAAGAAGCCTATAGTAAGGACTTTAGTAAGGTATAGATACCTTCTTATTAAGGCGCTAGATATAGTAACGGTTTAAAGCTATAACATTATAGAGATATTAAGCTAAGGAACTAACTAGGGGTCTAGCGACTTCTTTATAACACAAGACTTATAGATCCTAGACTCTTAGTAATAAAATTAATAATAGTATACTAGAATACTATAAGAAGGAATAGCCTTACCTTAATAGCGCTTTATAATAGCTATAAAGCTAACGTTATAGTAATCTAAGAGCTATAGTATAACAAATAGATAAAGATAGTCTACTACTTAGTATAAGTAAAGTACTAGTAGGTCTATAAGAGTAAAGGCTATATAGTTATTTATGTTTATAAGTAGTACTTACTTCTTACTTAAGTAGTAGAGACTAGTGTCGACTAGTATTACGTTACTCTATAAGGTATTACTATCTAGTTAATATACTTACTAATTCCTGACTCTCTAGGCTAGACTAGCCCTCTCTAGCGGCTTACTAAAGAAGACCTAAAGAGGCTATAGATTATTATAAGTAATATAAACCTTTACTACTTACTTTAGGATAGAGCTAGTAAGACTACCCTTAAATTAGAGACCCTTCTTTATCTAGCCTATAGATAGTAGCTCTTACTACGTATACCTTAAGAAGAGCTAACCTAAAAGAGATATAGTAAATAAGACTTAACGATTAATTATATATAGGCTATAATAACGCTCTAGTATACCTACTAAAGTAACCTAGGGTATAAGGGATCTAACTACTATGCCTAGCTAATTAAGGTTATTACCTAAGTAAGAGATTACTATAAGAAAGCCGTAAAGGTACTAGGGTAGAGCTAGACTCTAATAGACTAAGAGCTAGTAGTAATTAAGGCTAGAAGGCTCTACCTCTTTTCTAAGCCGCTAGACATACCTTATAAGGTTAATAAGGTAGTTAACTTACTTACTTCTTAGCTTATACGTATTATAGACTTATCTACCTTAAGAAAGAAGGTTAGCTAAGGGCGTACTAAACCCTAGTAAAGTAGTAAAGTCCTTAAGGCTATCTAAAAAACACAAGTAATACGCTATTAATACACTACTACCTTAACTAAACTTTACTAGCGCGACCTCTAGTAGGCTAGTACTTACTAACTCTAGACGATCTAAGATATAAAGACTAAGAGCTAGTATAGTACCCTTACTACTACCTTAAAAGACTAATAAAAACTCTAGAGTCTTAAAAGGTAGGCTAGGCTTTATAGCTATATACCCTTAGAACTAGCCTTACTCTCTCTTCTTTAGGGCACTAATAAAGAAGTACTAGCTATAAGCTACTATAATAAAGTAATAGTATTAGGCTAGTAGTTCTTTCTAGAATTAGTAGCTAATCTTAGTAACGTTATTCTAGACCTTTAAGACAAGTAGTACTAGTAGTTTACTATTAACAACACTATAATAAAGGCAGACATTACTAACGTTCTCTAAAAGATAAGTACCTAAAAGGTACTAAGACCTAACCTACTACTTACTAGCTTCCTTAAGGTATATAGGCGCCTCTTAGCTAAGCTCCTTATAGTAGTAGTAACTATAAGCCTTTAGCTAGGGCACGTCTTAGTATAGTTTAAAGTAGTAAAGGTAGTAGTACTATATAAGCCTAGAAAGACCCTTAAATAGTAATAAACTACTAAGGCCTATAGGCTAATATTACTCTTAAGCGCGATAAGTAAAGTAATTAAGTTAGTAATTAGCTAGTACTTTACTAATACTATAAAGTTATAAAGGCTCTTTCTAAAAACGTAGATAAGAAACCGGCTATAATACTTAATAGACCTTATAGTTAAAATAGTAGTTAATACTATATATATAGTATAAAGCTATAAGGCTATAGTGTCCTTTCTTTAACTAGACATTAAAGGCGCCTTTAATATAGTAAACTATATACGCCTCTTTTATACTCTCTAATACCTAAGGTTCTTTATATAGGCTATATAGTAAGTATATAGCTTCTTTACTAATTAGACAGCTAGCCTCTTTTTTAATAAGAAGGTAGCGCCGCCTTAAGAGGTTACTATAAGAGTACTATAAGGCTTGCCCTTCTCTCTTATTCTCTTTTTTCTCTATACTACTAGCTTGTATACACTACTATAAAGATATACAGGCCTTATTATAGTAAGGTTTACTAACGACCTTAACCTTTTAGTATTTAGTAGAGATATAATAGAGATATACTAGTACTTTAAAAGGGTATAGTAGACCTGTAGCTAGTAGGTATAAACAAAAGGAATAGAGTTTACCTCTAAAAAGAGTAAGCTTCTTTACTTTACTTATACTTATACTATACTAATAACGCCTGTCTACCTTAATAGCTAGGTTATACCCTTAGTCTAAGAGGCCTACTTTCTAAGAGTTTAGATAGATTAAAAGAAGCCTATAGTAAGGACTCTAGTAAGGCGTAGGCGCCCTCTTATTAAGGCGCTAGACATAGTAACAGTTTAGAGCTACGACATTATAAAGATATTAAGCTAGGGAACTAACTAAGGGTCTAGCGACCCTTTTATAACGTAAGACTTATAGATCCTAGACTCTTAGTAATAAAATTAATAATAGTATACTAGAACACTATAAAAAGGAACGGCCTTACCTTAATAGCGCTTTACGATAGCCGTAAAGCTAACGTTATAGTAATCTAAGAGCTATAGTATAACAAATAAACAAAGATAGTCTACTACTTAGTATAAGTAAAGTACTAGTAAGTTTATAAGAGTAAAGGCCGTATAGTTATCTACGTTTATAAGTAGTACCTACCTCTTACCTAAGTAGTAAAGACTAGTGTTAACTAGTGTTGTATTACTTTATAAGGTATTACTATCTAGTTAATATACTTACTAATTCCTAACTCTCTAAGCTAGACTAGCCCTCTCTAGTAGCTTACTAGAGAGGACCTAAAGAGGCTGTAGATCGTTATAAGCGATATAAACCTCTACTACTTACTCTAAGATAGAGCTAGTAAGACTACCCTTAAATTAGAGACCCTCTTTTATCTAGCCTATAAGTAGTAGCTCTTACTACGTATACCTTAGAGAGAGCTAACCTAAAAGAGATATAGTAAACAGGACTTAATAATTAATTACGTATAGGCTATAGTAACGCTCTAGTATACTTACTAAGGTAACCTAGGGTATAAGGGATCTAACTACTACGCCTAGCTAATTAAGGTTATTACTTAAGTAAGAGATTACTATAAGAGAGCTATAGAAGTACTAAGATAAAGCTAGACCTTAATAGACTAAGAGCTAGTAACGATTAAGGCTAGGAGGCTCTACCTCTCTTCTAAGCTACTAGACATACTTTATAAGGTTAATAAGGTAGTTAACTTACTTACCTCTTAGCTTATATATATTATAGACTTATCTACTCTAAGAAAGAAGGTTAGCTAAGAGCGTACTAAACCCTAGTAAAGTAGTAAGGTCTTTAAGGCTGTTTAGTAAACGTAAGTAACACGCTATTAATATATTACTACCTTAACTAAACTTTACTAGTACGACCTCTAGTAGGCTAGTACCTACTAACTCTAGACGATCTAAGATATAAAGACTAAGAGCTAGTGTAGTGCCCTTACTACTACCTTAAAAGACTAATAAAAACTCTAGAGTCTTAAAAGGTAGGCTAGGCTTTATAGCTATATACCTCTAGAACCGGCCTTACTCTCTCTTCTTTAAGGCGCTAATAGAGAGGCACTAGCTATAAGCTACTATAATAAAGTAATAGTATTAAGCTAGTAGTTCTTTCTAGAATTAGTAGCTAATCTTAGTAACGTTGTTCTAGACCTCTAAGACAAGTAGTACTAGTGGTTTACTATTAATAACACTATAATAAAAGTAGACATTACTAACGTTCTCTAAAAGACAGGTACCTAAAAGGCGCTAAGACCTAACCTACTACTTACTAGCTTCCTTAAGGTATATAGGCGCCCTTTAGCTAAGCTCTTTATAGTAGTAGTAACTATAAGCTTTTAGTTAGGGCACGTCTTAGTGTAGTTTAAAGTAGTAAAGGTAGTAGTACTACGTAAGCCTAGAAAGACCCTTAAACAATAATAAACCGCTAGGGCCTATAGGCTAATATTACTCTTAAACGTAATAAGTAAAGTAATTAAGTTAGTAATTAGCTAGTACTTTACTAACGCTATAAAGTCGTAAGGGCTCTTTCTAGAAATATAGATAAGAAACCGGCTATAATACTTAATAGACCTTATAGTTAAAATAGTAGTTAACACTATATATATAGTGTAGAGCTATAAGGCTATAGCGTTCCTTCTCTAACTAGACATTAAAGGCGCCTTTAATATAGTAAACTATACATACTTCTTTTATACTCTCTAATACCTAAGGTTCTTTATATAAGCTATATAGTAGGTATATAGCTTCCTTACTAATTAGATAGCTAGCCTCTTTTTTAATAAAAAGGCGGCGCTACCCTAAGAAGTTACTATAAAGGTACTATAAGGCTTGTCCTTTTCTCTTATTCTCTTTTTTCTCTATACTACTAGCTTGTATACACTACTATAAAGATATACAGGCCTTATTATAGTAAGGTTTACTAACGACCTTAACCTTTTAGTATTTAGTAGAGATATAATAGAGATATACTAGTACTTTAAAAGGGTATAGTAGACCTGTAGCTAGTAGGTATAAACAAAAGGAATAGAGTTTACCTCTAAAAAGAGTAAGCTTCTTTACTTTACTTATACTTATACTATACTAACGACGTCTGTCTACCTTAACAGCCAGGTTATACCTCTAGTCTAAGAAGCCTACTTTTTAAGAGTTTAGATAGGTTAGAAGCTTAAGTAAAAGGGCTACCTTAACGCTATTAAACAAAAGTTTACTACCTAGTAGTTTATACTTATAAGGCTTACTATATTTACGTAAAGATATAGCCTACTATACGTAAGAGAGATTTATATAAAAGTAATCTAGAGCGCTATAGTATATAGTGTAAGGGTCTAGTACTGCCTCTCTAAGTAACAAGCTAAGGAGATTATAAAAGACCTTACTATAAAGTAGTTATAGTACTTTTACGTTATTATAAGGGTATACTAGGCGACTCTTATTTAGTTTCTTAAGTCTAAAATAGCTATACCTCTACTTAACCTTTACCTTAACAAGTAAGTAGTAGACTTTAAATAACGTCTTAAACGTATAAGTAAAGGTAAACTTATATAGTCTATCTATAATAAGGTAGCGACCTGCCTTTAATAACGCTAGAGACGCTACTATAACGCTATTATAGTACTACCTTATACGTTACTTAAGTATAAGACAGGCTAAGCTATATAAGTAAAGGACTAGTATAAGGACTTCTTACTAGAAGAGACCTTATAAGAGAACTAGAAGATATAATAGACCTAATATAATAGTTTACTAGTATACTACTAGGGTACTACCTTAGCTATACTACCTGTCCTTTTAGTAGATACTCTTAAGAAGTACTTACTCTTTTATAAGTATAAGAGCTTACTTTTAATATAGATCTATACTAGTAAGGTTAGGCTCTAGGCCTTCTTTTTTAAACGTAGAGTACTAGAGGTAGTAACTCTCTAGTGCCCTTATAGTAAGGCCTTAAAGACAGTAGCTTACCTAGTTCTTAACTACTAGTAGCTTAACTAATAGTAGTAGGCCTTATAGTAAGTACTTTACCTAAAGGTACTATAGACGTTCTATAACTTTATAGTAGTAATAAAGAGAGAAAAGAGCGCGTATATACTAATCTACTAGCTACTATCTACTAGCTAGTTCTTATAGTTTAGGCTAGCTAAGCGCTACCTAGCTAAAGAAGAGAAAGAGTAATCCTAGTTAACGGCTAGTGTCCTTCTAGCGTCTTACTAGCGTCTTATTAGTATATTTAGTATTACTAGGCTAGAAGGTTAAGTTCTAGTAAGGTAGTAATAAGGTCTTAGCGCTCTAATAGCGCTATAATAAAGTATTTACAAGAGGTAGTACGTAGGTTTTTACCCGGCTTTAGTATAGTTTTATTACGTAATTTATATAGTATAAAGGTTCTGTATACATTAGGCATAAGTAGTAAGAATAATAATAATAATAATACTATAGTTATTTTTGTATTTAGGTTTAAATTACCTAATTTAGACGTGTTTTAATCCTCTTTTTAGAGTACCTCTACCCTCTTCTTAATAGAGGCGTTAGACTTAAGTTTTGTACTAATCTCTTTTTAGATCTTCTTGTTTAGTACTTATCTTACTAGCCTTTTACTAGGGATTAAGTAATAGTAGTCCTTAAACTAGTGCCTCTTACTATATAGGTACTTAAAGGGCTGTTTACCCTCTTTGTCTAAGCTTTGCCCTTAAAGGGTAGAGAACGCTACGTAATATCTCTTTTTTACCTTTAGTTACCTTTTACTCTTAAGTTTAAGCTTAAACTTATTAAGTACGTCTTTAAATTTAAGTTTCTTTTCTCTAAAAAGCTAGTGTTCTACTATCTAGGTAAACACTAGATCTATACCCTTTATAGCGGCTATAAAGTCGTAGATTAGCCTAGTACTTAGAACTTTAGCTATATTAAGTACTAGACAGTTGTTATACGCTAATTTAAAGCTATTAATCTAAGCGGCTACTAATTGCCCTCTTTTAGGTACCTTTTAAGCTAACTTATACTTCTTAATTAGCTTTTGTTACCTTATATTATCTAAAGGAGCTACTTTCTTTTTAGTTCTATAAGTATATTATATACTATAGT
>NW_020194473.1:206864-244828 GCF_003019875.1 Amorphotheca resinae ATCC 22711
TACTAATCTCTTTTTAGATCTTCTTGTTTAGTACTTATCTTACTAGCCTTTTACTAGGGATTAAGTAATAGTAGTCCTTAAACTAGTGCCTCTTACTATATAGGTACTTAAAGGGCTGTTTACCCTCTTTGTCTAAGCTTTGCCCTTAAAGGGTAGAGAACGCTACGTAATATCTCTTTTTTACCTTTAGTTACCTTTTACTCTTAAGTTTAAGCTTAAACTTATTAAGTACGTCTTTAAATTTAAGTTTCTTTTCTCTAAAAAGCTAGTGTTCTACTATCTAGGTAAACACTAGATCTATACCCTTTATAGCGGCTATAAAGTCGTAGATTAGCCTAGTACTTAGAACTTTAGCTATATTAAGTACTAGACAGTTGTTATACGCTAATTTAAAGCTATTAATCTAAGCGGCTACTAATTGCCCTCTTTTAGGTACCTTTTAAGCTAACTTATACTTCTTAATTAGCTTTTGTTACCTTATATTATCTAAAGGAGCTACTTTCTTTTTTAGTTCTATAAGTATATTATATACTATAGTACTAGTATTAACGTAGTAAACGTATTCTTTTTGTATTGTATTAATTATTTGTATCTATAAGTCGTTTAACACTTATTATTACTGTTTAAATAGTCGTTATTTCTTATTATATTAATTTTAAAGGATCTGTAACTACTCTCTTTTTTCCTTACTTAACTAGCTATAAGCTACGTTTAATTGCCCTTAAACATAGCCTAGTTTAGGCTAAACTAGCTCTTATAGTTAAAGTAGTAGTCGATCCTTTAAAGGATCTATAAAGTTCTATATATTAGCGCTTCTAGCTATAGCTTAGATCCCTTTAATCTAATCGTCCTAATCGTTAGTTTTATTAAAGATATAAGTAGTAATAGTCGTATTAACTATACTTACTATAATAATTAAAGTCGAATTAGTAGTAAGTTAGGTAAAAACAACTACTAAACACGTTGTTTAACTAGTTACTAAATTAGGTAAGTTAGGGTAAGTCTAAATCGTTAAATAAGTACTTAAATTAGCGCCTTTAAATCGATTAAGTAGCCTATTAGCGGCGTTGTTTAGGATATTTTAATTAGCTTCTATTAAGCCTTATATATCTACTTAAAAGTCGAAAAATAGGCTTGTTTACTACGTTAGTATTAGCTAAAATCACGTTAATAGTAGTGTTAAAAAATAAAGCCGGTCTAAGAGTCTAATTACATAGTTTTAGTAGCTATAGAAAGTAACCTAGGCTTATAACTATTAAATAGAATAAATTAGTAATCGATTAAAGAGAGCGAATTAAGTAGATTCGATTAAACTAGATTAAATTAAACTACTAAACTAGGATTAAAAAGGAGGCTCTATATATAAGTAATAGTAGCAAATTAGTATAACAGATCTATAGTAATAAGGCTCTATTACTATAGTAGAGTAGGTAGTAAAGTAAAAACTCTATATTAAACTCTAAGTAAAATCTGACTTCTGATCTACTAGTAATATAGTATTACCTGATTAGGAAATCGAGTTATTACGTTTAACAGTCAGGTTTCTAACAAGAGTGAAAGTAAGGGTCTAGAGGCTCTATATATACATAAACAGGTGGCAAATCGGCATAACGGGACTTTGATAATAGGATTAGGACCCTATTACTGGATTGCAATTGCTTAAAATATAAGTCCCTATTAAGCCTATTCTATATGCGACAGTATGTTCTTTCTTTTCTTGTTCCCTTCTATTGTTAGCTTAACTCCTTAATTTACTTTTGAACATAGCATAAGCTTGTCCTAAGACTAGTTCTCTATAGTCTTCTCTATATGTTTGTTGACTATTTAAACTATGTTGACATATCTTGCTTTACGGCTGAATTCTAATAGTACGTAGAATCTAGGGTCACTAGTATACATTGTAAATCTAGTTTACAGATTAGCTAGAAGATACCTGGAAATGGGCTAGGGTCTTCAGCAAGGAGGAAGCAGAGAAGCTCCCACCACACTGACCGGGATTAGATCACGAAAAAACCTGCGTCCAGGAGGCAAGGTGCCATTCGGGCCCTTATACAACCTGTCCGAACAAGAACTCCGTACACTGAGAGAATACCTAGATAAATTGCTTCAAATAGGCTCGATCCTGTTTGTCTAGGTATTCACACATTCACTTATTTTTTCTTTTCGTGAATTTAACGTTACGAGAAAGGATGTACGTCGAATGTAGTTCTCGTGTATAAGAATGTTGTTCACAACGAGAATTTTGTAGATTGAATAAATACAAACAGCGACTCAGGGAGAGAGGATAAGGGAGAACAAGAATGCAAAGGAAAATGGCTGTTGTTGTAGTACAAGGGGACTTAGGGGAGGGTGAAAGTGGATAACTAGTAGTAAAGAGTAAAGAGTAAGCAGTCTGACTATGCTTGTGTTTTAAGTAGCCGCACTATGACTTGTTCTTTTTTTCTATAGTTCACTGTAGCGGTACCCGGATTGAATATATTCTTTGACTCCACGTCCACCTTGCCGGTGTCAAAAAGTAGCCGTACCATGGCCTCCCCCGGCGTGCCCGTTCTCTCCGGCCAAACATAACAGCGTCTGACTGTTCTTATCCTCCGAGTCTACGCCAACATAATTCTGTGAATTAAGAGCTGCTAGTAGAACTCTCGGAAGAAGGTACCCTGATGCGATATCTAGGGGATTCGTGCCTATGACGGGACTCCTGGTAGGGAATGGTCCGCATTGATTTATCATCTGATATAGCTTCGCCCAGTTGAGTAGGATCTGATCTGACCGCCCTTGTAGCAAGCGTACTAAGTCTGCAGCGTCTAGTTCAGATATTTTCTCGGCCTCTGCTATCTTTGTGTGCCAGACCCAATTGGTTACAGCATATGGCAAGAAGGGAAAGTCGCGTTGAAGTTCCCTCCGATCCTCTATGTCACAGGAGAGCACTTCTTCCATGGCAATGTATTTGATACAAGCCCTTGACAATCGAAGATGAGCATGGCCGATGACGCTACTGGATGAAGGGCTGCCAAGCTCTTGTAGCCCACTCTGAAGTAGGTAGCTGTTGACCGACTGGTGAATGAACTGTGCTATCCGTCTACCTCGATATTTCTTGACCTCAGCAAGGCCCCCAGAAAGGCTCTTTACTGCTTTCTCCATTTCCACATCAGTTGTCGCATAGTCCTTCGAAGCTCGACAATCCTGGACTGAGCTGCAATCCGTATCAATAACCATAGCATAGCGCAGTTCCATCAGTGACAAAGGTCTCTGAGAGAAGCATATCCATTGTATTAGCTGCAATGACTGCGATCGATTTTCCTCTTTTATCTTCCCAAGAATCTCTCGATAGAGAATTTCCAGTTCCGCTGGTATTTCTTGCAGCTTCTTCTGAATGGTCTTGATATTTTTCCCCTGCTCGTATAGCCTGAGAGCTGTGGTGACAACAAGAACAGCCCACTGGAAAACACCCGAGGCCCTGCCTACAATCATCTTCTCAACCTCCCGAGCTTTGAACTTATCCTGAAATCCGTGCTTGAGTTGAAGCTGCACATAAGTAGTTATATCTGGACCGTTTTCCTCTTCGACGCAGATAGTAAGACCATGATCCAAGTTTGCGATAGGGTAATGTCGACAGGAGAAGCATATACTTAGAGCAGCTCCAGTAGGAGCAAGTTGTGAAATCAGGCTTTTGAAGAACACTACCAAGTCCCTAGCGGCTTCTTCGCCACACTCATCAAGTGCATCGACGTAAATTCGTATTGAATGTGTCCTGGAGACTCGTAGGATGGCATCTTTCAGAAAGGTTCGTAGTTCCGCTGCATGCCAATTCCACTTTTTCCCTGGCTCCCCTTGTGTTTCACGCCTCTTCTTTAAGGTTGAAATCAAACCGGGCAGTGAATCGGGAATCTGGTCCAAGATCTGGTGTAGAAGCGAGCGAAATAGGCCAAGAGGGGTTTTCTGGATAGCAGCGCCGCGTCCGTGGAAGAAGAACGAAGCTACCAAAGGCTTGTTTGAAGACGCCTGGTTCTCTGCTTGCCGAAGTGCATACTTGAGCAGCGTTGATTTCCCAGCTCCAGGCTTTCCCTTTATCCAGAGTAATCCTTGGCCCTGAGCAATCCAAGTCATGTAATTCTTATTCTTCAGTAGCCACGAACATGTTTCAGGGGCTTCGTCTTTTATGTCATTTCTTCGCATATACATCTCCGGAAATGCCAAGGACTGTAGGCAGTCTTTCATCAAGGTCAGGAATGGAGAGCGAAAAGCAAATATAGAGTGTAAGGACTGACCTCGTTGTTCCTGAGTCTTCTCCGTCTGTCGTGCTATTAGAAGTCAGCACTTTAGTCCTAATCCTACCTAGTTTGGGTTGTGATTTCTGATGCTGAATGTGTTGAATAGGAAGGTTCTTATCGTCCATACTCACCAAGAGTGATTTTCTTCGACTCTCCTACCCATTTTTGTAACCACCAGAGGATATCCTGGTAATATTCGTCCTTCCAAGACTGAAAACTTTGGATATCCCGGTGTTTCTTGTCGAATCCGATTTGTTTCGACCCGTCTATAACTGCAGACATCTTTTCTACCACCTGGACCCATAATGTATTAGTCTTACCACATAGGTATCTGCTTCAAGAACTCACATTCGTGATGGGGAAGCCAAAGAATGATTCTTTTACAGCTTCGAAAACACAGACAGTATTAGTAGCCCCACAGCCTTGAATTAGAAACTCCATAAAGCTCTTATGGAGCCCCTCATTAACAGTTGATCCGGGCTCAATGACCTCGAGCAGAGTAGTACTTGAACCTTTCCAATGACCAAAAAGTGAGATCATCTTTCCGAACATTGTCAGCCGGGCCCCTTTATGTGGGGTTCCCAGAAAGATAAATCCTCGCGTATGTTGGTAGATATCATCAGTGGTGTCTTCCCTCGCATTCACTAAGGCCTCATTCTGTCAATAGCATGTAACCAAACCCGATATATCAGTCTCACCTGCTTGATGATAAGACCTCCAAAGCTGTGGCCGATGAAGATAATAGGCCGACTCTTTTCCTAAGTCTAGTAAGCGTTTGTTGTTCTAATTAGGGCAAGGTGTCTACACAGTGTACCGTTCCTTACCTCTGGTGTCTGACGAACTCTACGGAGTGAGCGCAACAAATCATCTCCATGGTCTCGCAATGATTTGCTGAGCGCATATGCCTCCCACGCCGTATTGTGGTTGAAAGCCATGATGCGGGCTTGTACATCGTCTGGTAGTAGGTCGCGCAGCCACATGGGCTGTGGTGTAGGCGTTTCTGGGTTATCATCTTGGGAATGCTTGGGCGCTTGCCAGGTTGATTTTGGGTTGAATGCGAGATCATGAACAGCAACAATACTGACAGCGAGCAAACAGCGAAGTCAGCTACAGAGACAGACTAACAGTGGGTTATGGCAAGGGCGCAACGAACTCAGCGAATATTTTTGGAGGGGAGTTCCTGCCATTTTCAAGACTATCGCTCTTCGGCGGGAAGATTTCTAGTGCCTTGCGCCTTGGATTGGGTTCCGTTGCGTTGAAGAAGAATATCTGCGCAGGGGATAGAGCAACACACAGTGCAAACAACAGAACATCCAGTGTAACAAGGAGAATTGTGTAGCCAACAGAAATAGGGACAATATATAGTAAAGTGCTCAAGGCGAAGAAGAAGATGAGCGCGAGGCTCCAGACTCGATGAAAAAAGCTATCTGATAGAACCACCGCCCACGTCAAGTACGAGCATAAGATGAAAAAGGAGATTTGTAGCAGGCCCATAGCGGTGGTACAAGTTTTCGGATTCAATCAGCGATTGCGTTTGGAAGAGTAAAAAAATGAGTTGAAAGTTCAACAGAGAGATTGACTTCTCTTGAATGTTGGAGCTGTTATATGGCGTCCCACTCTGCAAGAAACTATTTTCTGCCGGTACCTGGATCACAGTAAGACTTACAAGCAAAGTGAAGTCCTTTTGTCGACCGCCTACGTCTTCAGTTCGAAGGTAAAGGGGGTGTCGCATAATGATAGAGGGGGTGCCGGGGTGGCGGTTACCGCGTAGGCGCCGTAAGTTTAAGAATCTTAAGGTCCGTTTTATTTGGTTGGTTCTTGTTATCGCCGCACGTTTTATATATAGTATTAGTATGATTTTATTTTTGGACAAACTGTCGAATACAGCCAGCTCAACAGGGATCTATTCCGTTGCTCTGCAGCTCTGAAATCCTCGAGGCTCCATACGCCTCTTTATCGATTTTTCACTTCAATCAAGTCAGTTACCCTCTGTTCAATCCCTCTTGCGTGACACAAATAGCCGGAAAGGGGCTTACTTTTGCTCTCCCCCATCCAAAGCTATTGCAAGTTGCAACATTCTCCCGCCAAGGCTTTTCCGCATGGATCAACCTCCATTTGCTGCTAAAGATGAGCTTTGTGGCAAGCTTTACATCGTCCCGAATCAACACTCAATTCGGCGACGACCTACTCCTGCACCCTCGATGTCGCAGGTTCAGAAGACCGCGACAGAGAAGAGCTATCTTCCTGGTCAGCCGCGCATTACATTTCAAGACCCTGCTATCGGTTCATACCTCGAGTCCGAACTCGTAACTAGGGACTTGGACAGGCTTGCTCCACACCTTTGGCTAGTCGCCAAACAGGACAGCTCCCATATATCATCCCTTACGCATCAGATTGTGCGAGGCCGCGAGATCATCATCACAGAGGAGCCGGGGCTCCATCTCGTCTGGATTTACGATCGCGTATACATCAAACCAATACCCAAATATCTCTTGTCACATGCATTCTGGGAGTTCTACCTCACCGGTAGAGACTCGCCGATACCAGAACCACTGCGACAGGATATCGCAAGGGCGGCTTTTGGATTCTTGAGATCATACCTCTACCTCATACGGCACAAGTCAGATTTCATCCTAGCCACGGACGAGAAGCTCCGCTTGATACCTAAGGAAATCTCCTACACCGAATTTGTCAAGTTCGTTGTGAGTTTTGAGAAGGTCGAGGACATCAGCGTCTCGCCGCGCTGGAGATTCGGGGAGCTGCGGCTAACTCGACTCAATTTCTGGTCCAAGATCTTTCTTCGACGCTTCGCCTATCACAAAGTTCACGGGCAGTACGGCGATTATTTTGCTCGGTTCTATGGTCCGATACTGTTCGTTTTCGGGATTTTCAGTGTGTCGCTGAGCGCTATGCAGGTGGCATTGGCAGTTCAACCCTTCGTTCAGCTGGGACAGTCATGGATAACCTTTGCCAAAGTCTCAAGTGGGTTTTCAATACTTACACTGGTCTGTGTGGTCCTCATAGCGCTTTCCTTCTTGTCCATGCTAGTTGCGCTCTCTTTCCGTGAAACTATTTTTGCAGTCAAGGATCTCTTTCGGAAAAATACATTGAAACCTCAGAATGATGTAGAGGGAAGTGTTTCTTCAAGTAAATCAGCATAAGTATATATATCGACGTCTATAAGGTTAACGTAAAGGATACGGCTAGCGAATAGCCAGTGGTTGTTTTAATAACGTTGTCTTTGATATTGAGGCTCAGCGGGAGGGCCCGTAGGAGGCTTAAAGATCTAGTCCTAATACGTATGACAACATACCGGTACTACCTTAGCCAGAGAACCTACTAGTAGCTTTTGAAAGTACCTACTCGGATATCAAACTGTATTGTCTGTAACAGATTCATGTTTACAAATAAAGAAGGTGAATAACAAACACTCCCCCTACCTAACCGACACACACACGTGAGATCCCATTCCCAACCAAACCGTATCTTACTTACCTCCCTCTCCTCTTCCTCTAATCTATTCCCTCTTCCCTCCACAAGAACAAAGATGGACATTCCTTACTTTGAGATCTAAGTCCTCTCAGGTCCTTCCCCACAAATAGAAACTAACCATATAATCCCCTACCTACCCTAGGCAGACAGACAGATATTCAATATTCAATATTTATAAAATCGTTGCGAACGAACTTTCATCTACTGAAATAATATATTCGACGTATATTTGTCGATTCGTTGGTTTTCGCAACGAGAATTGGTACGAGGAAATGAATAAAGACGTGAATGTTTGTCTTCTGGTTAATGATTAGAGAGGTAGTAAGGGGCTATAGTTTGATACTGCTGACTGGTTGGCAAAGAATGTGAGTGTAATGTGGTGGTTAAGGGTTTGTGGTTTGGTTGTTTCTAGAGTAGAGGGTATATATAGGATTGAACTTTTCGATTCACGCTATGTAGCGAGGTCTTTGATATTCATACATACATTCATTCATAGCTAATTGTGCGAGTCTCCTAAACGCCATGCCCTGCTAATATCCATGTCTAAGCCAGTCTAAATGACCCTCCCGTCATCCTCGCCCGTGCCCTCGATTTGCATTCCCAGCGCGTTCGGGACACCGATGAGGATCTTGCCCTTTGGGACCCGAACATCCCTGACGCCGAAATTGCCAAAGACCTTGAGTGTCTTCAGATTCGGACAGGCGCGGAAGATGGAGCCGACAACAAAGTCATTAACGTTCTGGCAGAAGCTGAGATCTATCTCCCTCAACTCCGGGTATTGCGTGCCAGGAGCGAAGACCTTCTCGAAGGATTCGAGGGAGATGTGACGGCAGGAGTGCACATTCAGGTGCCTGAGGGTGCTCCCTGAGTGGGCCATCAAAGCTTCGAAGCCACGGGAGGCAAGACCGATACCGTTTGGATTGTCGCGGGGGACGGCTGCGTCGATGTGTCGGCATTTGTGAAGGTCGATGTATGTGAGAGGAGGGTTATACCAATTCGTAAACAGGTTGGCGAAGCCTTGATCGGTCAGGACCTCATTGTCGGTGATTCGAAGCTTGAAGATGTTTTGGCAGTTCTCGTGAATGGCTTTGAGGACACTGTCATCAATGTGGTACACTGTTGCCAGAGACAGAGTGCGTAACCCAGGACCAATGCTGTTCAGAACATCGACATATGGAGGTGAGCTAGTTGGTTTATAGATCTCGAGACTCAGGTGCTGGAGACCGGGGAGATTGGCGATATGTGCAATACCTTTGTCGGTGACCTTCTGGTTGTGAGATATCTTGAGGCGTTGCAGATTGGGGCATGTCTTTGCAAGGAGTTTGATCTGCTCGTCACCGAAATAGCCATCTGTGTGATATATCTTCAAAGCTTTCAAGTGTGATCCTTTCTCGGTTAAAAATCTATCCCATCTCGTGTCATCGATTAAATTGGAACCGTGGAGTGAGAGACTTTCCAATTCGACGGTAGTGTCCAGGAGATGGTCCATCACCTTATTTTTGAACTGTACAGCATTTCGAAGGCGGAGATGTTTGATCTTTGGGACGATCTGGAATATCTTGATGTAGTCATCGGAAGATAGCTTTGCGCCGTCATATACTGTCACAGTATCGCGATCAGGCTTCAGGAACAAATCCAAGGTAGTCGGATTCAGGAGTCGCTTCTTCGATAGGATGGCCGCAAGTCGATCAATTAATGCTGGGGGAAGGTCTCCAAAATCCTCGGCTTGATCCACATTCTTGGCCAAGGTCTCGACACACAAGGTTACCAGGTCCTTCGCACCGGGGTAGATACCGTCCAGAAGATTACTCTGTACTTGTCGTCGCTGCCGTCCTGCGTTTGTCTTTCTCCTCTTCCGGGCCGAACCTTCTTCCTGGTCAAGCTCTTTTGTACATTTTGGACAGAGTAGTCCTCCATCAGGGCCAGCTCGACTGTATGCTGTAACCGTGAATCTCTTCCCACAGATCTCACAATTCTCCATCTGCCCCGGCAGGGGTGCCATAGTCTCCTGGAAAAGGGCGCGTGCAGCTTCATCTTCATCGGACATCTCGTCGTCGGATCCGTATTGACGTCTTCGACGTTGGAACTGCTTGGAAGCTTTGATTCTGGCAATCGCTTTCTATCTTGCGTCAGCCACCCTCGTCAATAGACGAGGAATCGGTGATGATTTACCTCTTCTTCCTTCTTTCTCTTTGCCGACTGAGCTTTGCTCTCATTCCTGCGGCGAGCAGGAAGGGGTTCTGGCTCAGCGGAAGGAGAATCAGCAGCATCAGCAGCATCATCCCCATTATCCCCGCTACCCTCTGCAGCCTGCTGAGCAGCTACGGCTGCTGCTCGTCGCGCGAGCGCATCTTGCCGGATCTGATTGGCGCTGATGTTATGTGACTACAAAGTATCAGCGACGGCCTGTTTGTATAGGTGGATAGGCACAGGCACGTACAGCGAGGAAGTCGGTCAAGGCTGACTGTCTGAAGCGGGTGGGGTCAGCCTTGGGGTCTGGAGGGGTAGGGAAAGAAGGGTAGAAAAGAGAAATATACTCACGGTCCTCGAATCTGGCGGGATGGGCGATTCGCAGCTGGCGGACCGGGTGGATTCCTGCTATAGTATTAGATAGAGAAGATCTGAAGAGTTCCATCGGGGCCTTCGCACATGTTGCCTGTTGGCTGGATTGGCACCTCCCCGGCAGGCGGCAGGTGGCGGGGTGCTGAGATTGTGTGATATCTGGTAGTAGAGCGTGGTAGAGAGATGAGAGTTTGGGACTTTGTAAGTTGAGTTAAGTTGAGTTGGATGAAGAATGCGAAGAAGAGACTATCTCTCTCTCCCTCACTTTCTCCCTCTTCGAGTCGCCTCCCAGAAAACGCGACCGGCCAGCCAATCAGAAGGATCGCTGTTGCCTGCACCTACTCGCCACTGATCGCCTCACCCCAACCATATTACTGTTCGCACACTCGGCCTGGCTGGAAGCACCCAGCCGCGCGTCGATGCCTGCTTGTTCAGGCGTAAACCGTGGATATAGTATTCCACTATGTACGCTCTATCAAGTCACGCCTTTTCGTGGTCTAGACGCGAAGGCAAATCCGACTCCTGAAAATGATCTTCATCCATCCTCCTCTTATCGCCATCAACACCACTACCAACTCGCGCCGGCCGCTTCAAGAGCGCAGACAAGAGGAGAGAGGAGAGTCAGCAGTCAAGACGACTGCTGAACAACGTCAATCCTGTCTTTTCATCCAAGGACTTCCTATCCAAGTCATCCATTTGTTCCTCCTACTCTCTTTCGGAGATATTTCGTTATCTTTCTCTACCATCTTTACCTACATATATATGTACGACACGTATATATAAACACTGTCCTGTACCGATACATCACTCTCGAGAGTATCGTTACGCCTCTTCTGTCGGTCGACTTCCCCCGATTTCCCTGCCTTTCCTTCCCTGTTTCAAGCCCTCGCCCTCGTTCACCACTCCTCTTCTTCATCTTTGTCCCGCGGGATCTTCTCTCTTCTTTGACGCCACTCCCTCCAATTTATCATTGACGTTGCATCTCGAGGTTATTAAACTTTATTTACTATCTTGCCTACGGCCGGCTACCTCCAAGTCATCCCGTCTTCCCCCCAGCTGTCGATCGAGATGGCGCCAACAGGACGACCAAGAGGCAGACCGCCAAAGCCAGTAGAAGGTGCCAGTAGTAGCCCCGCAAACTCAAGTCTTTCTGGTAAGGAGCACCCGAGCTTTCATATCTGCCACACCCCACTCGTTGCATGTTCCCAGTCGGAGAGACGCGATCTGATTATGGCACGGTCGAGCTGACAATCGGGGAAACAGCAACCAGAAGATCGGCACGCCTCCTGCCCGCCAGAGATTTCTCAAACCCTATTGATGCAGACGCAGACGACTCTGACTCACTTGGGGATTCGATGATTGGGAAATATACACGCTCTCGAAAGGTAGAGGACGCAGCTAGCCGTGGATCTCTATCCTCAGTTTCCACGTCCCACGACTACAACGAGAGTAGCGGATACTCTACCCCAACAACAAGCGCTTTCGCCACTCCTGCACCTGCGAAGGCCTCTAGTACGGAGACATCAACTACTCGAAGGGGTCGTAGAGCTACAGCCATGCTCCCGGAACCAGTACCGTCCGGTATCAGCGCCGTTGCTAGAGCTGCAGCCCTACGCAACAGTCAGTTTTCCCTGGACTCAACTGGCAATAAGCGCAAGAGGATGGTTGTTCGGGATTCAGATGATGAGGATCTCGATGCCGATGAGGACGATTCCCCAGATGCCCAGCTAGCTCGAGCGCTTCAGAAAGAAGAGAATGCGGCTGCCGCATCTATGACAGGTCACGACAACGGATATACACCGAGAAGAACGCCTCGCAAGATCCAAAAGCTCACATCGACCTCCTATTCTATTCCCCTAAGTGATGATGACGACGATTTCACGTCACTGAAGAAGCCGAAGGTCGAGCTTGCTCCCAAAGGCTCCAATGCGGTTTCATTCTCTCCTAAGAAGACAGTTTCAAAAAAGAACTCAATCAGGGATACTGATGATAGTGATACATACATTGTCATTGACGATTCTGAGGAAGATATGATCGCCGCCCCGATCAGACCTCGAATCAGAAAGGGCATGTCATCGCGATCTGATGGCTTCAGAGCAGAGAGGCAGATGTCACCGCCGTGGAATCCTGCATCCAGTGCAGCAAACGCTGCCTCGAGACGGGGACGGGTGGGACGGAGAAATAGAGATATCGAGCCTTCTACCGCCATTTCGGGTCTCACTGACATCGTAGATAATTCAACCAGCGAGTTTGAAAGCGAGTTCGATAGCGACCTTGTAGATCTTCCCTCTGATATCGACTCCGATGACATCTCGGACGACGAAAGCGTCAACCTACCCCCACCTGGCGCCTCTCGCCGTCGGATTCCCGGGCGTGCTGCTCGTCAGAGGCTCAATCTGTTAGAGGAGCGACAGAATGGCAGGGCTAGAATGGAACGACTTCGACTCGAGGCTCACCATCCAGAGCTCCAGACTATGTGGCAAGACCTGGAGAATCTTCCCAAGATTGGCTCTGTGAAGATCGATCAACCAGTCCATATCAACCGAGAGTTGAAGCCGTTTCAGCTTGAAGGGGTTGCCTGGATGAGGGCAATGGAACAAACAGAGTGGGGTGGTGGTTTATTGGGTGATGAGATGGGTATGGGAAAGACTATACAAGCTGTCTCGCTCATCATGTCCGACTTCCCTGCTCCTCAACCTTCACTCGTCTTGATTCCTCCAGTTGCTCTGATGCAGTGGCAGCAGGAGATTGCAGATTACACCGATGGCACACTGAAGACGTTTGTCTTCCACGGCACCAACGCGCAGACAAAGGGCGTCACTGTGGAAGAACTCATGAAATACAATGTCATATTGATGTCGTACAACAGTCTCGAGTCAATGTATCGGAAGCAGGAGAAAGGGTTCAAGCGCAAGGGTGGTCTGCACAAAGAGAAGAGTGTGATCCATCAGATCCACTTCCACCGTGTCATCCTCGACGAGGCACATAATATTAAGGTATGAGATTCTTCGACTAACAGGAGCACTGTTAACGTTTCATAGCAACGTACCACCGGATCTGCCAAGGCATGCTTTGCTTTGAAGGCAGACCATAAGTGGTGTTTGTCTGGTACCCCGTTGCAGAATCGTATTGGCGAATTCTTCTCCCTTGTCCGTTTTCTCGACATCCGTCCATTTGCCTGCTACTTCTGCAAGCAGTGTTCTTGCTCCACTCTGAATTGGGAGATGAACGAGATTGGTCGTTGCAAGGGATGCAATCACAGTGGCATGCAACACGTCTCGGTCTTCAACCAAGAGTTGTTGAATCCAATCCAGAAGTTCGGCAACAACGGACCAGGAAAGGAGGCTTTTCGAAAACTTCGAATCCTCACCGACCGATTCATGCTTCGTCGCGTCAAGCGGGACCATTCATCTGCAATGGAATTGCCTGCTAAGGAGATCTATGTTGATCGACAATTCTTCGGCGAGGAGGAGAACGATTTTGCAGGTAGCATTATGAATAACGGCACCCGAAAGTTTGAGACCTATGTCGCCCAAGGTGTTCTGCTCAATAACTACGCCAACATTTTCGGTCTCATCATGCAGATGCGTCAAGTGGCCGATCATCCTGATCTCATCTTGAAGAGGAACGGTGAGGGTGGTCAGAATGTCCTTGTCTGTTGCGTCTGTGATGAGACCGCCGAGGATGCTATCCGCTCAGCTTGCCGTCACGACTTTTGTCGCGAGTGTGCCAAGAGCTACCTACACGCTTCCGGTACGTTTGCCTGTCCCTAACCCATTTCCTTACTAATGCGAGCAGACACACCTGACTGTCCAACCTGCCACATCCCTCTCTCCATCGATCTTGAACAGCCCGAGATCGAACAAGATGAGCAACTCGTCAAGAAGTCATCCATCATCAACCGCATCAAGATGGAAAACTGGACCTCGTCTTCCAAAATCGAAGCGCTGGTCCATGATCTTCACCAACTCCGATCGAAAAATATGTCCAGCAAGTCAATCATCTTCTCCCAATTTACAACTATGCTCCAGCTGGTTGAGTGGCGTCTCCGTCGCGCGGGTATTACAACGGTCATGTTAGACGGCAGCATGACTCCTGCTCAACGCCAGGCATCGATCAACCACTTCATGACTGACGCCAGTGTTGAGTGCTTCCTCGTCTCTCTCAAAGCCGGTGGGGTTGCTCTTAACCTGACTGAAGCGAGTAAAGTGTTTATCGTGGACCCGTGGTGGAATCCTGCAGCAGAATGGCAATCTGCGGACCGTTGTCATCGTATCGGGCAGGCGAGACCGTGCTCCATTACTAGGTTGTGTATCGAGGATTCGGTGGAGTCTCGCATGGTGTTGTTGCAGGAGAAGAAGGCCAACATGATCAACAGTACGATCAATGCTGATGAATCGGCAATGGAGAGCTTGACCCCTGAGGACATGCAGTTCTTATTTAGGGGAAATTAGGTGGCGCTTGGGTAATGAAGGTAGCCCGGTTCAGGTTTGCAGTTTTATGACCCCGGCTGTTCTTCTTTAGCGGGTCTTGCTAGGTGTTACGGGTTCTCATATGGGGAGAAACGGTCGGATCACTACTTCAAGAAGGGTAATGGGAGGGCTCAATAGGTGTTTGCTGGTTCCTATACACAAGTTGGGAGGGAGTTGCTAAAGGGGGGTTGCTATACACTTAGATGAGTCACTCGCTGAATGGGATATGAATTATAATCGTTACAACTTCGTGAGAACCCCTGCATATGTTTATCAACCCGGAGATGCTCTGTCTGGAGTAGAAGAGTTGTGCTTGCAGCTTCCATCCCGATTCGGTAATTACTGCAGAATGCGGGTAGACGTGCATGTTAACTCTTCTCGAACTGACATGGAAGAAGATGGTAAGGTATTTATAAACTCTAATAAATCACAGATTCAAAAATGATGAATAACGAGTGATATCTCGGACCCAGCGAATACATACCTTTCCCTGAGAGAGGTAAAGTAACTAAGGTAGGTAAAGCAGACACTGCTCACAAGACCTTCCCAAGATAACCTTTTTGATTAATTAGGTAGAGAGGAATGAAACAAAACATTTAAGTTTCTGATGGTAAAGAGTGCTAGGTACCTTAAGGTAGCTGGGTTGATAGAACTATCCTAGGTAAGGTAGGTACGCTTAAGGAAAGAAAGAAAGAAAGAGCCTTTTCACATTCCCCCAATCTTCATCCCTTCTTAAATTCACTCGCTGAGGTGTCTCTCCTCTAGATACGCGATCATCGAAAGAATTTACCTAAAGTTTCTTTGGGGAAAGCATTCTTTACCTGTGAATGAATACTTTTGATTCTTCTTCGACACTAAACAAGTCTTTGTCCTCGACAATCCAAAATCCAAGATCCCAAAAGGCATCTGGAAGACAAAAAACCAAGCTATCTCGAGATAAAAGAAAAAAAGCGATTACAGGGAATCAGGATCGATCCGGATAATGTCATTATCATCATCGACGACCAAACCCCGCGCTCCTATTTTCCCGCGCGGTGATGCTGATTATTGGATCTGCTGCTCCAAACCTTGCATCTTGTCTGGAAGTTCAAAACTGCACGTACGTATGAACCTCCCTCTCTTGTTTTCTGCCCTCTCATATATCCTTCGTATATCATACATGATGGATCGTGATGAATAATAGATCGAGTTTGAAGGGAGGATGTTTGATGTTTGCTGATAGATAGAGAGATAGTGTTTTGAGAAAAACCCGAATACGCAAAAGAGATGCAGCAAATGTGGACATTGGAAATGTGATGTGTGTCTTGATATGGCGCTTTTAGGATCCCATTTGTGGAGTAGGGAATGGAGAAGGGATAGGAGGAAGAAGAAGGAGGGGGGTCAGGGGTTGGAGTTCATGGGTGGGAAGGAAGAGAGAGGGTGATTGATGGAAGCAGGGGGTGATATTCCAATTTCCTTTCTCGCCATGAGTATTAATGGGCTTTTCATTATAAGCATAAAGAAGAAGCGTTTACTGGATCCTACTTTTTGTGCTACTGCTTGTCTAAATCATGTTTTTATTCTGTATTACGAGCTGGTCTGTAAATTTGTACTTGGGATCTCTGATGATCAGTGGTTGAAAAGGAATCGAGAACTGTGAAGCATCGAAGAAAAGGAATATATCACACTAAACCTTCTCTACCGACTGAAGCGTCCCTCTGTTTAGTAAGTATTTCTTTGAAAAAGCAAAATGACGTTGAAGGACGAGTTAAGACACGAGCTGTTTCTTCTTAAGTTCTTGTATTAGTTAAAGTAGGTAGGTAGTAAGGGAAAGTTAACGCCTTTCACATAAATATATCTTATCCCAGACCCCATTACCCACCCACCTACCCAACAACCACAACAAATCCTCCATCAGCACAAATATCTAGAATCCAATAATGCAAGGGTAAAAAAGAAAACAAAAAGGGGGGGAGCAAGATAAGGGTAAGCGACCGATTGATTGATTGATTGATTTTTGTTGCACATCGCAGCAGCCGCCATAAAGCCGTTACGAGAACGGTTGATCAACGGTTATACGGCGGCTATTTAACGGTTATACGACGGTTATACAACGGTTTGCGGGTGCGATGTGCAACAAAAGAATGTGTGTTTGGGTTGAAGCGAGGAGTAGCATGTGTAGGTAAGCGATGAGTGGATATTAGGGGGAGATATGTATGGATGAGATGAGAAATGGATATGATGAGATGTGCTTGGATTCATTAGGTACCATGGCATACAATTTTTATTTTGTCCCTCCTTTCTATAATGTTGTATATCGACAGATAGGTCATCTCCGTGCACTACGTCGATGAATACCTATAGCCTAGCCTGCTAGGCGGAACTCCCGTGGTATCTGGAGCCAGACAAACAGATCTACCTTATCTATAACCATCTCTCTCCCTCCTATAGCTACCGCCATCCCGCTCCCGCTCCCGCTCCCGCTCTCTCTCCCTCCGATACCCCCCACCAGCCCTCTCCAACCTCCTCTCCCTATCCGCCTCCCTCTCCCTCGCATACTCACTCGCTCTAGGTCTCCGATCGCCGCGTCCACCGCCGCCCTTCCCCCCATCCGTCCTCAACCTCTTCACATCACTCTTCTGCACCCAAGCGCCCAGCTCCTCGGCCTCTTTCAACTCCTTCGCTCCGAGACCCAAGAGGTTCTGTCTCCGCTTGACCTCCTTCACGCTGCCCTTCTTCTCGCCCTTCCAGCCCATGCCCCGCAGCAGCGCAGCGCCGAACTCCTCGACGGGGACGCGCTCGTAATCCTCCAGCGTCGAGACGTCAGGCGCCTCGCGGATCGCGCGCCTATATGCCTCTTCCTCCGTCGTGCGGCCCTCGGGTCTCGAGATGGGAATGATCAGGTCTGGAGTTTTCGTGTCTGATTTCTGGCCCAGCAGCGCCGCGAGCGCTTCTTCATCTGCCGTTTTGGGCTTCTGATCTTCTTCTGCCTTCTCCTTTTCTCGCGGTGTATTGTTGTCCGTAGTAGTAGTCTCCACAGCTTCCCTACTGCTCTCCAGCGCAGTAGTATCCTCAGTCTCTTTCTCTCTCTTCCGCACACTGAGACCCCATTTAATCTCTCCATCCTCTGAATTCACCACATCTACACCCTCCCTCTTCACACCCACACTCCCACTCCCCCTCGCCGCCTCCGCCTCCGCCCTCTGCGCCTGCACTTCCGGCGGCAAAAGATTCTTTCCTCTCCTTACTTCCGCTCTCCAATCCCGATTCGCCATCCTCGGAATCACCAACTCCTTCACTCTTCCACCCTCACCTTCCTCATCCCTCCTCCTACCTACCGCCCTCCCATTCTCCACCCCGATCACCTCTTCAAACCCTCCTCCCTCGGAATCTGAGTCTCCCCCCGTTTCTGCAGTAGTCGAGAACGCGCCGCCGCCGCCGCGCGCCCGCTTGCCCAGTGCGCTCTTCACACCATTCGCACCTCCGTTCGCGAGCTGCGGACTCGCGCTCTTGGACGACGATGCGCGAGAGAGGGAGAAGCCTTTCATGGCGAATTTGGGAGGCTCGTCGCTTGTTGTCATCTTGAGGACAACCCGTCGCTGTCGGTTCGAGAGGAAGGAATTTGTTTGTTTGTTTGTTTCTTTTCTTTTTTCTTTTTTGGTTTGTTGGACGGATGGATGGGAGGAGGCGAGGCGGCGAGCGAGGCGTGCAATATGGAAGCCTGGAAGGAATGCATTTCTGCGCGCGCTGATTTCATGGCAGCCTTATCAGATAATGGAAGCCTTAGGTATCTATCGATTAGGCTGTGCCTTATCTGGATCCACGTGAGCTACGAGTGCACGTGACTAGCAGCTTCTTCAAAGCGTCAAAGTCCACTACTACCTTCTACTATTTGTAGCGCCCATTAAAACCTTACACAAGATCTCAACAATAGCAGCCAAGAACTAAATCAGAGCAGCGAATTAATACTTGTTTATTTTCATGTCAATCCTCCTAACTTCGTTTGACTCACTTCCCTTAACCGCTCATGTCCTAGAATTCGAATTCCGCTGCTTTGACTCTGCCGTAGAAGAGATCCCGAATCTACCTGTACTGTATGTACTCTACAAAATGCCCTGTTTTCCCGCCTAGTTCAGCCATACGGGCTTTTGCAATACCTAAACGATACCCGCGTTTGCACCTGCAACGCTCGTTCCTTTGAGATTTCCCTTCGATTGTTGTTATCCTCATCCCGTTTCTACTTGACCTGCTCAGTAGAAAGGTTTTCATCACGTTCATCACTTCCCACTCTGATTACTTCCACTCCTCTGATGCCCCTGCTGCCCCTGCTGAACTTGCTGCTGAGGCTGCTGCAGCGGCCCTTGCTGTGACCCTTGTTGTTGACCTTGTTGTTGACCATGGTGTTGACTTTGCTGTTGAGCCTGTTGTGGTCCTTGTTGTGGTCCCTGCTGTGGACTCTGGTGTTGACCTTGCTGTGGACCCTGCGGACCTTGCGGAGGACCTTGGTGTTGGCCATGTTGTTGACCTGGTTGTTGACCTGGCTGCTGGCCTTGCTGCTGACCCTGCTGACCCTGCTGCTGTGCCTGGGTAGCCATATTCGCCGCCGCCTGTTGAGCTTGCTGAACCTGTTGAGCCTGCTTCTCCTGCTGCTGCCTCAACATTTGAGCATACAACTGGGGGCTGTTTTCCACCCCACTTGGCATCCTCTGGTTTCCAGCCATGCCGTTCATGCCACCCATCCCACTTCCCATCCCGTTCACCATCCCATTGATGTTACCACCGGCAGCTGCGTTCATCGCACTCTGCGCAAGTCCTTGTCTCTGATGCACCGATTTCGCCAGAGTCTCTGAAATCATGCGCATGACTTGCTCTTGTGTTGCATTAGGGTATTTCTGCCGGATTGACTCTTCTAGCCGTACGGCTTGAGGCACCATGCCGTTCGTCAATTGTTGGGGGTGCCCTCCCATGCGTGGTGATCCAGCTTGACCTTGAGGAGAAGGGCCAGCGGCGCCAGGTGAGGAGACGTTAGTGCCGTTGGGGAACCCCATCATACCATTTTGCATTTGAGGGAATCCTGGAGGTGGGAGCCCGTTCATATTCCGAGGTGGGGAGTTGGAGCTGTAAACTTGGCCTGGGCCAGGAAGTTGTCCTTGCGGCCGCATTTGGATGGCTTGACGTTGTTGTTCTGCGATCCGATGAGCTTGAGTGACCAAACCGACGTCCAGAGCTGGGTTTGGTAAGGGCAGTTGGCCTTGCATGCTTTGCATTGGAGCTTGTGGCATACCGTTCATAAGACCTTGAGGAGGGCGGAGATTGTTTTGCATCGGCATTTGGCCCATTTGAGGAGGCATGGGACGTCGAGCTTGATTTTGGCCCGGAACTGTGAGGTTTTGACCTGTTGCGTTAGGTGTTCCATTGGGAGGCAATGCACCATTAGGAGTAGGGCGTTGTTGAGCTCCATTAGGTAGCTGCTGTTGTTGATTTTGGCTAGCCAATCGTGCTTGGAGAGCAGCCTTCATACATGTCAGTACGTGTTGGAAGATATAAAGAGAAATAAATGGCAAATATAAATAACTCATACCCTTCTTTGCGTCTCGAGCCGCTGTTGGAAGAGAGCCTGTTGCTCCTTTACCCGTTGCTCGTGATCATACTTGAGTTTGCTCAGTTGCTGTGGGGTCTTGAGCACACCGCGCTGCTGAGGAACTTCTTGAGCCTTCCGCATCGCAGCCAATCCGGCAGCATGTTGCTGCTTCTGCTGATTGGTCTCGCGCTTCTTGGCTAACTTCCTCATAGCATCAACCAAAGTAAGATGCTTCTGGTTCCTACGACGCTCAACTCGGAAGCTGGTGGTTGTTCTCCTCCTTTGTGGTTGGGGTTGGGCACCATTAGGCTGTGCAGCTTGCGCCGCCATGACATTTCGGTTGGCAGCCTCAACACGGTTGTTATAAGCTCTGAAATAATGAGTCTTCTGCATATCAGCTGGTAATCCTTCGAGGTGGATCCAACGCTCGAAGCATTCCCATGGCGTTCGACGTTCTGCTCCGGAAGAAAATAGAGATTTACTTTGTAGCATGCTTGAGATGAGAGACCAGTTGTATGAATACTCCCGAACGAGGCTTTTGAGCTCATCATCTTCTGCGCATGTCCACTGTGAAGCCGTCCGACATTCAAAGAAGGTCTGGAGTGGCATCGGGAACTCAGACGGAGGTCTGAACTGATGCCCGGCGTGGATACGGTCGCGTATATGTTTATGCTCAGGGTTAAAGAGAGCAACGTCCGTTTTCTCCGGTGGGAGCACGGGTCGCTTTTGCTTCGGTTCGCCGAAGACTACTTGGTCATCATCATCACTCTCCTCTTCGTATTGGAATCGACTCTTTTTCCTGGGTGGTCCATCCATTTTGAGTTCCATCCGGCCTTCGACATATTTGCTCAGAGGTAAAGCTCGCCGTCTCCAGGATCGATCAGGGTCGACATCCGTCAAGGATGGCTCTATCTGTGGCACGGCTAGAGGTGCTCCGTACATTGGGAGCTCGTTGAGGAGTTTGTCGGTGATAGGTGATCTTCTCAAACCGAACACAACGTCATCATCTTGGAGGCCGAAGATAGCTGTTGGTGCAACAGTTTCCAGGAGGTCGAGACGAGGTTCTTCATCAAATTCGTCCGGGGAGTCGAATTCTGCCGAAGCAACCAGATCCGGTGTGGGATGTTCTTGCATCTCGACATCTTTTGGTTCTAGCGGCGGAGGCGTGGCCTTCACCTGGAGTAATCTCCTATCTTCCGGGCTAGCTTCGACCCATTCGGCGCAGGCGATCGCCAGGTTTCTCGCAACTGCCATTTTCCATTTCCTCTCCTCTCTGAAGTCCGTTCGCATCCACTTAGCTTCCTGGAGGAGCACATCCCAATGGCTGGTAGGCCGAATTGGTTCTTTTGCACGTTCTGGTTGCCTCAATGACCATCTTCCAGCGGATTGTAGATTATAGATCCGTTTCAAAATCTTCGATGTTTGATTCTCGTTGATTGGAACGTAGGCATTGGATGTAGTGATTGTCTTGTGAGCTGATTGGAGAAGACCGTCTAGCGGTGGGATTCCTAGTCTCTCCCTTGAGGCTGTGGAGATGAATAGGGGCATGAAATAATCATCTTTGAGATCTTGAGCCCGAGAGCCGCCGTGCATCAGAGCAGAGTTACTAGGTGCTGGCCTTTTAGGCTGCTTCGCGAAGATAACCGTCGAAAGCTTGCTTCGCTCCTTTTCCCTCTGCTTCTCTATAAGTCTTCTGATCCCGGGTGACTGTGGAGTGGTACTGCGTGAGGGCGAATGAGAGTTCCCCATCGATTCAAACTCAGTGACCACTTTTTGGCCATTCGTTTCCGAACTGGAGGCTGTGTTTGGTCGAGGTATCTCTCCTAAGATCTCAGAGACAGATTTGTGTCTCATGGCTCCTGATGACACTCTTGTTGTCATCCGTTCCAGAGTTGGGGTAGAATCATCAGCCGGAGTTGATGATGTTCTCTTAGAGGGCGATAGTGCGGGAGTGGCAGAGGAGTTCCGCGAATCCACTTCAGGTTTCGGAGCAGCCTGTGAAGATGCAGTGGTAGCTTCGACTTTATTTTCAATGGGAGCATTGCTCTCGAACGAGTCCTGGATAGTAGGAGCTGCATCGACATCCATGGCTTCGACAGGAGGTGTTTCGGCCTCGGAATCTGCAATCTCTGGTGGTTTGGCTTCTGGTTGCTTCTGTTCCGCGCTGGATTTCTCTACACCAGCCATGGGTTCAACCTCAGGGTTTGCTACACCCATAACCTCGTCTTCATCCTCGACGGTATCCTCGACGACCTGGCTGGCTTCCTTGGTGAACGTGGCAGCTTCATCCTCGTTCTTAGCGGCGTCTTCAGGTTGTGAATCCGCATTTTGTTCCGCGGTTGCGGCTTGTTCTTCCATCCGCAGTTGGGCATCAACGGCACTGGGACTACTCCCCAGGATCTCTGCCCGGGAAATATCCATTTGTGCCTGTAGTATTCTGTCATGTTCTTCCTTCTCGGCGAGTTCATCTGGTGCCTTCTTCAAGTCAACTGGTGTCTGTGGTTCATTCTCCTTATTCTCCAATCTATCCGCTTCATATCTCGACCCGTTATCAGGACTCGTATCAGTCGATGCATCATGCAGTGCCGGGGTGGTAGCTGAATGTGCATCAATCGTCGAGCCTGGTGAGGACAGAAGATCCGCAGTACGGCCACGATCTCTCGGGAGACTGATGGAGAGATGCTGTTGCTGCTCGCGGGACTTCTCTGCTTCCTGCAGATGGCGTTCCTGAACCTCTTTGGGAGGTAAGTGTACCGTTGCAGCCTTGTGCTGTCCATCGTGTGAACCCAAGCCTTCAACGATGGGTTCCTCCAATTGAGCAGCGTCCTCGGCCGATAATGGCATGGCTTTCCTGGGATCGACACCTGGACTATTCTGCCTGCTCTGCACCACTGTCCTAATCCTCTCACTCTGTGATTCTCCAGGTGGTATGGCATCATCGGGTTGAAGTTGTGGCTCCGTCGCATCTTCTGACGGTTCATCTACCTCGCCGAAGACAGTGGATGGCTCTGCTGGGGAACCTATCTGCGAGGCTTTCGAGCTCGACTGCTGCGTAGAAGACACACCTTGGCCGGCATCGCCATCAGGGATATCAGCCTGCTGTCCAGGGTCAGTCCTCGAACTCGGTGTTGCGGCGCGACTCCTCCTCGATCTCGACGCCTCACGCTGCCCCTTCGACGCCTTGCCCGTCGCATCGACGCCCCTTGCATCCGGACTCACCTTCCCAGTAGGAGAGCGCTGCCTCGCGGTCTCTGACCGGAGTTGTCGACGCGTAGGGAGGGTGGATTCATCGAAAAGGCGATCTCTGCAGAACAGTGATAATCAGCGAACCGCAACTACAAGCGACACGAGGGTCGAGACACGCCCAAGAAAATCAACAATCGAGAGGCCACACATACTGCAATACGTCGCAGACATCGAGGAAGTGCGCCTCGGCGGCGCTGGTGGGCGGCGCGTCGGGGCCCTCAGGGCTGATCTGGGGAAGCGGGCCATCATTGTCGCAAACAGCGAAAAACTCGCGCAGCTTCCTCTTGCGCGACGTAACAATTCCACTATGGCCATCAGCACATCAAGACCGACATGAAACGATGCGCCGGCGCACGCGCTTCCCGGCCGATGCAAAAGGACAATTGACATACCTCAGCTGGGCGCGTTTGGATCGCAAGAGCGCCGCGCGGTCGGCAGCTCCAACCTCACTCATCCTCGGGCGGACCGCGACATCCGTTTGGGGCGAAAAAGGCAGCGGGATCGAGGTCAAGGGGGAGACAGGAGATGATATGAGGGGCGAGAGGCGATGGAAGAGGGGGTCGTGGTGGTGGTGTTGATTGATTTTTGATTGATTTGAATTTGATTCTGGGGCTCCCTGAGCGACCGAAGCCCACGATACCGGGCGTGCGGCTGCTGCATTTTCCATGGGGAGCGGCAGCCGAAAGCTGGGAAAAGCCACTAGCCCGGTTCGGGAGCCATCTATTTCATTCATTCATTCATTCATTCATTCACTTTTCACTTTGGCGGGCTCTGCACTCTTGTGATATTGTCTGCATCTTTTGATTTTTTTATTATTATTTTTGTGCTACGACGGAATTACTGTGCTGTGTGTGGTTCTCTTCTACGGGGTATCATCTCTTGTCAGATCCTCCTTGTTTTGAGTCGGACAGTGAGATTCGCTCCCACGTCACTGGAGAGGTCTCCAAGCGATGACACTAGTGATCAGATCGATACCTCACCGTTTATCAAGACCATTTGCCTTGTGCTAAAAGCCTATGCAATGATAATAGAAAGAGTGAATAGTGAATGCTAAAGTGAGTTATGAATAGTGAATGGTTCTACTTACTTTTTATGTTCTTGTGTCTCGTAGACTAGTCGAACTGGGTCAAAAGAGATTCAAGACACAGCAAATAGGGGTTACAACAATAATAGAAAGAGTGTTTAGTGAATGGTAAAGTGAGTTATGGATAGTGAATGGTTTTCACTCACTTTTCATATTCTTATGTCCCGTTGGCTGGTGGTATTGGGTCAAAAGAGAATCATGACACAGCAAATAGGGGTTACCGGAAACAGCAGGCAACCGGGGCAAATGCATTTCCCTTTCCATCAATTAGAAACTCTTGATATCTTCCAAATACCCAAAGAGAGAAAGAAACCCGGCCTGGCTTTTCATCATCCCCGCCTCCCGACCTCCAACAAGCAATCGTGGTATATGTAAAGTACCCAACTCGAAAGTCGACATGAGACATGAATGAGTCACCCCTAACGCCGTCCGCTGCCTATAACTTTTGCCTTTCCTTTTCCACGAAACCCTTTGCCCGCCGGGGCCCTATCCCTACCCCCCGAGAGCGCAAGTCTTCTACCAATATTCCCAAAACAGACGCAGCTGCAAAACAACACGCTTATGATCCAGATGCCGCCCTCGAGGCTCTCTCTGCTGACGTAGAGAATCCCGGTAGGGGTATGCAGCGTTGTGTTTCTGGAGGGCGAGGCCGGGGACGGCATCATGTCGGGGTTGGAGGCGAGGAGGAGCGCGGTGCCAGTGGCGCCGACCGCGCTGGAGAGGATAAAGCCGGGTTTCGATCGGTCGATTATGTACCAGAGGACCGGGTTCACCAGCGCTAGGGTCAGGGAGGCTTGGAGCGTTGAAGTCCATGGGAGCCGCCTCTATAGATCGGAGGTTAGTATCAATGTCTGAAAAGCGAACAGGGAGAAACAAAGGAGGAACGAACAATGGCAAAAGCAATTCCCACAAAAGCCCCCACACTCCTAACAACAGGCGTCCAATCTGCCCCAAATATGCCTGTAGATTCCAAACCCTCCTCCGCTGTCACCTCTGGACTTCCCTCCTTCTCCCCTGATGAGGCCTCGCCATTCTTGTCCGCACACAAAGTGTCGATCCACGGCAATAAGCTACCCAACGCTACGCCCGCAACCCCCCAGAACAAGAGATATCTCCAATCGTCTCCTGGCTTAATGATGCTTTCGACCTGAAACGGCGCCAATTTCCGTTCGTGATGCAGATGCCGTACCAGTACCCCATACAGCATTCCTAAACCACCGAGTAATATCACCCTCATGAGTAGACCAAACCCGAAAGATACCCAGGATTGTTGGGGCGCTGGCGGTACGACGCCCGTTCTTCGTGTGGGGAAATAGGTCGAGCTGACAGCAGGCGTCTCAGCACCAGTGCCCCATGGTGTTGAGGGCTCTTCTCGCTCGTTGTCGTAGCCGGTGGGAGAGTAGATCCCAAGCAGGGTCGAAGATGTAAGGTTCAGGATGGAATGGGTTCGGGAGGGCGTGTTGTCGCCTGCGGAGGGTGTGAGGAGAGGACTGGGTGGTTGCTCGGGCGCGGTATTGGGGTTGAATGGGCGGCGGGGTTTGGGGTGTAGTATTTGTGGGTTATCGGAAGCCATTGTGAGAGTAAGGGATGTGTCGGAAGGTGGAAGGTAGTTGAGAGCGGGTATCTGCGGATTTGCGGATTTGCTGCTTCGCGGATCTGGGGATCTGGGGATTCGGAGGAGATGTCAGGAGAGATTGTTCAAGAGGCTTCTTATCCTGAAGCTATCCCTCGATACGCCGTATTTGCGGGCTGCTCATCCAAGTGCTTCCTGTTGTCTGCAGGCCGGTGCTGTCTCTTCGACGCTGCAGCTCCTCTCAACAAAAACTGGCAATGCAATGGGCAGGAAAGAACTACTTCCAGTACAGCCTTTGCTCGAGGATAGGAGGAACAGTCAACTCCAAGACACGCGAGTAAGGGAAGAGATAAGCAGACGATCAATGTCTTGGACTCCAGACGTCGTCAAGTGTGGGGAAGAGGTTGGTTCGACACGCAAGAGGAACACATGAGACCGAAGTCCTTGGAGGTCGCGAAGCTTATTGGCGCATCAGGCTGTATGGGTCGCCAGATGTAGCCAGATGCGCTTCACATGTTTTTTTCCCGGGGCGTTCGGCGATAACAGTCGGCTAGACCTGAATAGGCGGGGTTATTTTGTCTATTTTTAGACAACTCCCTCGGCTTGATCTAATAAGGCAAGCTCCGTCGTCGAGATCTTGCGCCAATTCAGACTGACAATGACTTTGTACCTTTTCATTTGCTAAAGACAAGAAGTAGATAATACTAGCGATTAAGGCATCGACTCCTATATATAGTTAAGGTATAGACAAGCCGAGTGCTGTTCTTTATAATTCATAATAGTGCTGCTCGCATTTCCAATCGAGGGATGTGTGCTGTTTTCTACCAGATCAGTTATCAGGAGTATCATGTCAGTTTCTCTCGGCATAGCGGTTACTGCCTCTACCATCAAATTGTCAAATTTTCGGCTCTTTCTTCGGCTCTAGAACCTTGGAAAACTCGGACAGTTTCTTCTTTTTCAATAATTTGATTAATTTGATGGTACAGAATTACAATTCTTTCTACATTCATCATCAATGGTTACAAAGTTCAGACTCTCGTCCACAGGCTTAGGACTCCAGTAACGTACTGAGTGATCTCATCTTCACTCAGCTTACTATCCCCATACACTCGGTCGACAAAGCTGATGGGCACCTCCGCAATGGTGTAACCCATTGACTTCGCCAACACAATCAACTCCATCTGAAAGACATATCCCTTGCTCTGCACTTTCGTAATAACGTTCTTTAGCATATCCTTCTTATAGAGGCGGAAGCTGCCCGTAAGATCGGAGACTCCGGGCCGAAGTAGCGTGTCGGCGAAGCTAAATGAAAAGAAATCAGTCTTCTTGTTCAAGTGTATTGAGGGGGCGCGATTGATTGCTCACATGTTAGCGCCTTTTGAAATAAGTTTCCTTTTCAGATCCCACCCGTATACACCACCGTCACCAGCATATCGTGTCCCTGTTACGATATCGTAGTCGTTGGTCGCTTGTTTGCGGATCATCTCGGGTATAAACTTGGGGTGATGGCTGAAGTCGGCGTCCATAATGATAACGAAGTTGCCAGTGGCGAAGTGGACTAAAGGGTCATTATGTCAGATATATCGCTATACTTTCTGGATCCATGCGACGTACGTCCGTGAATATATGCCGTTCCCAAGCCTAGTTTACCAGCGCGCTCCTTGAGTATGATTCGGCCAGGGAAAGCTTTCTGCAGTTGTCTCGCAATATTGGCGGTGCCGTCTGGACTCCCATCGTCGACGATGATAATCTCGTAATCGAAGTTGCTACGCATTGTCAGAGAGGACACCAGGGAGGTGGATCAGTCGTACTTCTTCGTGAAACTGTCATTGATGAGGGAGACGATGACCGGCAAGTTCCTCCGCTCATTGTAGGTTGGCAGAATGACTGAGTATTTGTTCTTCACAGCCATTGCTATTAAGGGTGATAAAAAGAGTGAAAGGTTGAAACGTCAAGTAAAGTTGTCTGCTGTTCGTTACCTTACCTTGGACAAGGGGAGCTGTGAAGGACAGATGACACGCTAAGATTGCGCTTGCCAAATCAGGACTAGACGCAACTTAACCAGCCGCGTCATGTCAAACTTGGTATCAAGAGCCCCGCATTAGGTTTTCAGCCTCAACTTACCGAATATCACCAGTTCAACGTCTGTTCTAGTATTTTTGTAGAACTGTCCTGATTATTACGAAGAAATTTCTATCGTGCACTTATTCAAATACCTTAGGTAAAGACGAATAAAACGTACTCTTATTTGTTGATGCGTGGCTACTTTAGAATTTAAGTTGAATTTCATTAGGGGTGCGGTAAGGTAAGCCCTCTCCCACCTTTTGGTACCTCCGTCATGGCCTCAACTAAGCTCAACCTCAATACCCCCGGGCTTTGAGTTTTGCAACCCATCCTCAATCTTCAGCAGTCTCCTTGGCCTTCTCTTGCACCATGGAACAAACAGAGATGCCAGCCCAAACCGACGCAGACCGTGTCGAAATATCGACATCACGAGTTAAGACCTTGCTCGATCTGCCTCCTGAAATCATCCTCCTAATAGCAGACTTCCTGCCAACGACCTCGACTGCCTCTTTTGCTCTCTGCAATAAAAGACTCGCCGCTCAATTCGGCAGCAAGCCTTGGAAGCTGCTCTCCAGCATGGAATCCGAGGATCGCATATACTTCCTCTCCATTCTATCACGAGATCTCCCTCACCACCACGCATGCCATGGGTGTATCCGCCTTCATCTCAGCACTTCCACCCCACTGCCGGCAGACTTCAGTCCATCACCCCTGCCCCTCTCCTGCATCCCTGCGTGTGATCGCGACGATTGTTCAGGTTTAATGTCAGAACGTGGGCTCTTCTCCATTCCGAACTACTTTTCTCCTTACAAGCTGCGTTTCCCCCACGTCCAATTAGCGCTAAAACAACACCACCATGGCCTTGATCATGGCATCTTACTCAGTGACCTATCGCACACCGACATCCAGTTCGTCCAAGGAAGTGTGTTTCTCTTTTCAGTAGATGCGCGAATCGCATCCGATGAGATGGTTGTGCGATCTCAGGAATGGGCTATATCGAGCGAGCACCCACGTGAAGACTTCCTGTCCAAGACTGTGATCCACAACGTCTGCCAGCATCAGATGACCTACAATGCGGAATTTGGTCTTGATGATAGCTTCACGAGCTTGATTCGATGTCGGCTTGGCCATGGAGCCGCAGACGATGACTGTGCTTGCATGAGATTGCATCAATGTCCTTTCTGCCCTTTGGAATATCAGATTGACGTTGTGGATTTCAAAGAGCGAGGGACTGCCATCTGTGCCACTAAATGGTTGAATCTTGGGGCCGGCCTCACCACTCGTGATTCGAATTGGCGGGGGCACCATCTTTCACATGACGACTACGTTCCGCATAATCTGCCGCTTGGAAGCATTCGTTCAAGCTATGAGAGTCAGGAAGCAGCATCTGTTAATGATCTAACTGCCGAAAATAAGAAGAGGCTGTCTTCTTTTTTACGCATGACTGGATATGGTATGTTTGGGGATCCGGATGGTTATGATTGGAAGTTGGTTGGACATGACATCTGGTACATTAGGCCTCCAGGAGAGTTCCATACCATCCCATGGTTGCTTCACCGATTACGCGCCTCGATTCTAAGAATCAGTCCGCAATTCCTTGTGATTTTATCTTCAATCCTCATGGTTGCTCAACTTGCTTTGCTGATATTGCGCATTTAGGAATGTTGGCAGCTCGGAGGACTTTCAAGGCTTTGAGTATTTTACAGTTTTCAAGTAATCATGAATGCCAATAATGAAATCTCATAGTTTCAGAACCCCTCCACCCTCCCCTTGGCTTTTATTCTGGTGCAACTGAAAATAGAGCTCGATCGTTACGAAACTGTCGCGGATATTGCAGTGTGCAAGTCCGTAGGTTCAAGAAGCTATGAGAAGTTGCATATCCCCAGGTGCCACTGAGGCAGTCGTGCCTTCCTATAACAGAGACCTCCCTAGCACGAAGCAATGTCTTGTTGACTTTCCGCACAGGCTTCTCGACTCTCTTCTTTCTTCTTCACCTCTTTTCCACAAACGCACGTTCATACTCTGCTCACGCTCTGTATCCATTGAACTTTGCAATATGACTGAGGCCTACAATATTTCGAACGCTGTGGCAGCCTGGGTTATGCCTATACTTGCATTGACCTTTTCCGTCATAGCGTTCATACAATGGCATTACAATGTGCAACTCAATGTTCAAATGTTCCCAATGTTTCCAAAGTTGGACAAGCTTGCACCCCGCACGATGAGCGTATTCCGTATCCGCTTATATTTAGCCGACTGTATCCGCTTACGTCAGACACTCGACCTCGTCGAGGTACCTCGTGCGTGAGACCAGCATCAACATCTCCAAGAATCAGGACAGGTCCTGCGGATTTGTTTCTTCACCATGAAAAAATTATATACTAAAATAGTCGCCAAGAAAGAGTCAAAGGGTGGATCGATTCAACGGCCACCGGCGGCTACCTCACAACTGTCGGAAGACTACGGCTTGAAAGTGATATACCAAGGACAGCGGCCGACAATCGAGTGAGTAGAGACCCTCCAGATCTTGCAAATTCCCCCAATTCTGACGGCGATATAGCATAGTGGCCATCCACGGCCACGGGGGCCATTGGAAACGATCGTGGACCGATCAACCATCAGGCACATTCTGGCTTCGAGACCTGCTACCGAAGGCCGTCCCTGACGCGCGAATTCTATCATACTGGTATGATACTTCGAATTCGTCGACGACCCCTATTGAGAGTATCGCCGTTGCTTTTCTATCAGAGCTCTCTCAGTTGAGAAAGACCACTGCTGTAAGTCTCGGAACAGTGCTGTGTTTTGATCGTCCATACTCAATTCTATTAGAGTAATGATCGGCCTATTATATTCCTGGCGCACAGTTCTGGGGGCATCTTTCTTAAGGCTGTACGTCGAATTTCAACAAGTCATTAGAGAGTTTTCTTGTTGACGATGGCCCTTAGTCGCTCGGTGAATTCGGTGAATCCCCCGAGAACCAGGACACGAAAACGGATTTCAGGAGAATCAGGTTATTGACTTATGGAATTGTTTTCTTTGGCGTACCTCAACATGCCGAAGATGGATTCGACGTTCTGTCATCCGCAGATGCGGAAGCTGGACCTCTTCCCTCCGAGCCGCCCCTGATGGCAGCCCTCAGACGCGATCTACTTTGGCTGAAAGATTCGAATTTGAAATTCTCCAGAATAAGGGCGGATTTCATCACGACGTATTTCACAGAAGCGCCGCCCCCGATTACTGCTGGACAGAATCAGGTATGTATGCCCCTCTCTTGGGGTTTTCCCATCTCACCTCCTTTAGGAACCAATGATCAAGCCGGAATCCCCTGACATTCTCCATACCAACGTCATACGCCTGAGCAAGACCCATGGCGAGATGATCAAATTTCCAAATGCTGCTGATAGAGACTTCCAGAAAGTGAGTGCTTGTGTGTATATGATGGTTTCAGAAGCTACGAAGGACACGAAGATTTGATGACGACGATGCAGTCATGAACGAAGAATATATTCTCTGACAGAGTGGTTATGAACTTACCCCTTTATCATGATTCTGGTGTTTATTTGAGAGATCGTGTCCTGCAGGAGGTCTCAGCTACAAGGTAAATGCAAATCAAAGACCTATAATAACCGATTTTTCAGGGCTGCAAGAAAGTTAAATATTCCTAAATAGGTGGGTAGCTATAGTGCCACCGAGATATCCCCAATCCTCCCCTCTACTAAAATCTGACTAATGCCACCTGCCTTAAGGTGAGACAAGAAAAATTACTATTAATAAATAACAGCCCGTACTCAATTTCATCCGCCGGCAACCTCTCAAGCAACGATAAGCTGCTTCTCCTTCTTCAAGCCCTCAACGACCGAGAGCGAAATGTTCAGCGTCTGGGCCACGATCTCTGGCGGCGTCAAGGCTAGCCACTGGGTCAAGCTGATATCTGCCACGCGATCCGACTTGTAGATCTCGATCCAGACGAGCTTCTCTGTCTCGGACGTGTTCTCCACGTAATGGCCTTTTCCGGAACGTGGTTAGCGTACCAGAAGCCAAGGGATAGGTTGGGGGAGCGGTATGGACTTACCTGAGTTGTCAGGGAACACAGCGGTGTCGCCAGCGGTGAAGTCAAAGGTGCGGGCGTTGGCGCCGCCGAGGAAAACGGTCGCGCGTGCTTGGCCTTGGTGGAAGTAGATCCATTCAGCGGCCTTCGGGTGATGTTAGTCGGGTAGAGAGTCTTGATCTATGGGGGCTGTGCTTACATTCGGGTGCCAGTGCAGCTCACGCAGACCCTTGGGCTCGACAGTCACGATGGCGGCGGCGATGGTGGTTGCAATAGGGAAGTTGCGCGAGTCAACGATCTGGATCGTTCCACCGCCGCCAGGGGCTGGGGTTGCTGGGTGCTGCGAGGCGTGGTAAACGTAGGAGCTGTTGCCGGAGAGGGTTCCATATGGGCTGCTGGCGGGAATGGTGCTGATGTTGCCCTTCAGGATGTAAGGGTCGGTGGCTGGGACGGTGCTGAAGACAGAGGCGTTGACACCGAAGTTCTTGGCGAGGATGTCTTTGGGAGTGTGGGCGACCCAGTCGTCAACCATGAAAGTTGTTCTACGGATTGGTCTCAGCATGTTATTGACCGGGCTTAGAAGCATGAACATACCCAGTGGCATCGAAGTTACCTTTACAAGAGTTAGCAGAGCAACATTGGATGGTTGAGTGGAAGGGGCATACCATCATCGAAGATAAGTAAGTATTCATTCTCGTCCGCAAGCCCTGGTTCTATCAGTCTATTTCATAGAAGGTATAAGGCTTGATAATACCTTGAAGAGTATGGGCTGATCCCTTGGGGAAATACCAGATGTCTCCGGTTTGAAGAACATCTTGTTGGTTCTTTCCGTTCTCATCGACAGCGGAGACAAGGAGTGATCCAGCGTATACGATACCCCACTCAGCCTATGAAGGTATCAACACCTACACTACAACATTCCCGAGTGTCGTGTACTTACCACTCGATGCCAGTGGAGCTCACGGTAAGCACCCTTCTTCAAGTGCTGCTGCGCTCCCGCGATGTCTTTGCTAGGCGGGATGTCCGTAACCACTTGCTCACGGACCCAACCTCCGTTGTAGATTTTTGTTTTCGAATCCGAAAAGCTCCATTTCAGGTTGGTGACCAGTCCACTATCCGTTGACTCTTCGCCAAGGTTATCAGGATTCTGGAGATCAAGGTCCTTGTTTGTTCCACCTAAAGCATATGGTAAGCAGAGGCTTTAGAAAGAGAGGATAGATGCGATGTCAAGTACTGACCGAGGATTGGGCCACCTTTGCCATTGGCATCAATTGGCTCGCCCTGAGCGAACTGCTGGCGTTTCTCTATGACTGGACGCAAGTGCTTCGCTTGAGTAATCCCCTGGGGGCTGGAAAGCTTCGGGGCCGGAAGCACCGGACTTGCATACACAGCCGGAGCCGCGGTCAGCAGCAAGCAGAGAATGGAACTGTACTTCATGGTTTCTCAAGAGCTCTTGGGAAAGAATGAACAAAGATCAGAACAGGGAGGTTGGCGGCGGTTGAAGTTCATCACGTCCGTCAAGGCTGTGAGCCTGTGAGTTATATAGCCAAGACATCCGGACACAGGGGACCCGATTGCAAATTCTGATGTTCGGTGTCTCCCCCCACAGTGCCACACACATCGTTTCAATCAGACTAATGAATACAGGAACTGTCGTGCAAATTAGCAGAAATGGCGTTCAAGGCCGTTCTTCAGCAGATGCGACGATCAATGAAAACCGGGAAATTGTGAAGCTTCTGCGTTGTCGGTGTTTTAACACTACTTAGTGGAGTATCCATCAAGACGGCAGCGACCGAGTAGTAGCCACACTACCCAGGGGCTTGCCCCAATGTTGGCGTTTGCGCCTCATATGTCGTGATGACGGGGGTCCTGGAGGTTATATTGCAGGGTTGTCCAATCCCGGAACACCGGGACCAGCGGGCGACCAGGGACCAGCCCTATTTTAACCTTAATCGTTTAAATAAGGTTAAGCTACGGCCCGCTAAATCCACCTGGCAGACATGGCATGCCGACGCTTTCCCTCTTTCGTTTCTTCTTGGCACTTCACAACCTCTCCGCAGAATGTCGTGCTCGATCAAATCTCACTTCTTCCCGGCTTTCTACTGGCCTCTCTCTTCTTGGCATTTGCTTTCCTCTGGGGTTCGTCCCAAGTATGACAATTCCCACCCCCGATACCACGGGTAAAGTTGCCCCGGGACTTCGACCTGCTGTCGATCTTTGCTTTGCTTGTATGATGTAGTTGGGCCCAGGGTGATAGGGTCCTGACATCAACAGTGTTGTTGTCTTTGCTGTTACTCCCTGTTGCTTCCCAGGGGTTTACCAATCTGCAGAATCCTGCTTTGTGAACTGGGAGTCTTGAGACCGGGTCCTTGGGGCCTTATCCCCCTGGGAAAGGTATCCTGGATGCATACGATAGTCTTCCTTTCCCCCTGGTGCTTCTCTATCCGTCTTCCCTTCTCCCGACAACTTGTAGCCGGCCGAGGCTCTCCAATTCTGGGACCGTGGCAAACTTGGTCACCAAGGCCCCCCTCAAGCTTAAGCTTTCCTTGCCGCCCTTGGCATCCCATGGCCCCTATGGATTGCATATTCCTACGCTTTTACTGGACAGGCCATAGGTCCTTGTTCTGTTGGCGTTCAAATGCCGGAGAGGCTCGGTAATAGACCTCAGGGACCGGTAGTTGGTACGTCGACGGTAGTAAATCTGCAGTATTACCTCTCGTGGTGCTCGTTCCATACCGAATCATATCCCGAATCTCCGCAAACCTTGCTCTCTGTCGTCCAGCTGACGCACAGGTGACAAATCTTCGATCAATTTTGAAAGCGAACGGTGATTGCAGATCAAGTGCTGCCCTGCATGAGCCGATCAATCCTTTCAATATTCTCCGTCGGCCTCGATCCAGCAGATCCTCATCTACAGATCGTGTGCCAAGCTTCTGGCTAGGAATATGTCCATTATCACGACATTCTGACCCCCGTTTTCGTCAAGGCCAGGAACCGTTCCCTTTGTCTGGTTTGGATGTATCTCTTTTGCACGGGAAATGGGTTTGGCTGTTGAGGAGGGAGCAGATAGTTATAATATTTCCATCCCCCTCAAACCTGCTCAAAAACTCGCGCACTCGACAAACCTCTCGTCGTCTCCATAGTATTGGGTTTGAGTCTCGTTCAACTTAGGCTATCTTTACCTAAACTCAAACATCGGCAACCATGGCATTCGCTCTCTTTACTCTTACGTCCTTGATGGCAGCTACTGCTGTTGGGTCACCAATCGCTGAACCCAAGCCAGACCCGCAATTGTCACTCCCACCACTCATTCCATCCATCCCTGGTGTCACCGATCCAATTGCTAGCAGTCTCTCAATCCCTCTGCCAATTCTCCAAATCCCAACTCCACCACTTGAATCTCCTCCCTGGAATGGGAGTGACTTGCAACCAAAGAAATTGGGATACTTCTGGACTGCCTCGGGCGACAATGAGCACGCGGATTTCCTCGCTGCCTACAGTCTTGACGACGACACTTTCGGAGAGTTCATCTGGTTGGCCGATGTCCCATCCAGCGGGAACAGCCCGCATCATTTGGGGGTCTCCAATGATGGAAAGACGCTTATCGGGGGTGGTCTCCTCTCGCTCTTGAAGACCCAGGACACTGCATACTTCTTTGACGTGTCGAACCCTTACCGCCCCAAGTTCTTGAAGAGCAACCGTGCATTACTCGCCTCGATTGCCGACGAGATCCGCACTACACCAGAGGGGGGTTTCCTCGTGACATACATGGGGTCTGCTGTGGGAACATCCCCTGGCCGCTTGGTTGAATTCGACTCCAACTACAACATCATCGCCCAGCATCCCGAAGACGTTGCAGGCCAACTCAACATTCTTGGAGAGCAATTCTCGCCTCACGGACTCACTGTCAACTGGGAGAAGAACATCGGTTTCACCTCCGATTTCGTCGTCCCTCTGTCCATCTTGAAGCCTAGTCTTGAGATTACCAGGGCGAACACCCTGCGTCTCTGGGACCTTGAGAAGCGAACCATTATTAGCACCATCACCATCCCTAACGGTGGCGGAATCCAAGATGTCAAGTTCATTCCCGGAAACCCCGACTCTGCTGCCCTCGCGACCGCTGTCCATCTTGGCCAGGTCTGGATCATCTACCCCTTCAAGTTCGATGCCAACGGCAACCAGGGTGTCGCGGAGTTGCTCTACGATCTCGGACCAAAGGCCCGCGACACGACCGCCATCTACTCTGATCTCACTCAAGACGGAAAGTTCATCTACCTGACACTCACGACCGCCAACCACATCGCCGCGCTCGACATTTCTGACCTGTCGAACGTCAAGCGTCTGGATGACCCTGATGAGCAGCAGCCCACCGTCGGCCCGCACTACATCAAGGTGACTCCCGACCAGAAGCACATTGTCGTGACAGACTACTTCGTGCAGACGGGCGACATCGGTCTCATCAACACGCCAGCCGACTACAAGGCGCTGTACATTGACATCAACGACGACGGCTCGCTGCACTTCAACCGCTCTATCGACTTCAACGCTCTGTACCGTGAGCGTGGAGGCGCGAAGCCACACTCGAGTGTGATTTTCGACTTCACGGACCCGAACAATGTCATCCACTACTAGACGGGCTTGGAAGTTGGTGTTCTCGTAGGAGACTGGGAGGGGCAGTTGAGGAGCAGCTTTTTCTTTCTTTCTGATGTTTGAGCACCGAGACTACACAAGTCCAAGTCATATTGCCAGTCACGGCTTTTCAAAATCATATTTCCAGATAGTCTGTTGATAATTCAGTTAATCTAATAAGACGAGATTTTACTTGTCATCTACGGTTTCTGTTTCGTCTCATTTGAAAACTTGCATTTCCCAAAGCTCAAGATAAATTCACCATGTACAGTGAGTGTATGTTCAGCGTATGTCGGACTTTCAGGAATCCAGAATGGCAGCTCCAGCCTGTCAAAAACAAGAACCCCACATGGAAAAGGCATTTGCACATCGGAAAATTCAAATCTGACAAGACCCCAACGACGGGAATCCTACAAAACTGATCGAGATCACCGTCCCAAGCCCAAAACCCGCTCTCTCACAGAGATCTCCCTATCCACTGACTCGCAAACCAAGAACGCAAGGCCAGAATGCCATCTACGTCAAGATGGCGAAATCAAACCGAGGTCCCCCCTTCTCGGGAACCCACGGAGCTTAAGCAAGTAAGCATGCAGGTTCAGGGGGGGGGGGGGGTCTGGCAAACTATCGAGTACCTAGACCGGCCTGCAAACCAACCGCGCCCCCCTTTCCCAAATCCCGCCGCCCGCGCCACATGGCTCTACTATAGATTCCCTGTCCGTCGATCACCGTGTAAAGTTCCCCTGGAAGTTGAAGTTCATGCCAGGGTCAGGTACATAGTGCATTGCGTTGCATAGGCATGGGGACGGGCAATACCGCACCCCCACCACCCCCAACCCTGTCCCCTAGTCGTGTGAATTGCTCTTGCAGATGAAGCTATTGATGGTAAGCTGTGAGATTCTCATATTGTGATATTGATGACGGGAGGTATGTAGATCAGTGATCTTCAGTTCGTAAATTAAGAGG
>NW_020194473.1:244848-247162 GCF_003019875.1 Amorphotheca resinae ATCC 22711
GGGGGGGGGGGGGGTCTGGCAAACTATCGAGTACCTAGACCGGCCTGCAAACCAACCGCGCCCCCCTTTCCCAAATCCCGCCGCCCGCGCCACATGGCTCTACTATAGATTCCCTGTCCGTCGATCACCGTGTAAAGTTCCCCTGGAAGTTGAAGTTCATGCCAGGGTCAGGTACATAGTGCATTGCGTTGCATAGGCATGGGGACGGGCAATACCGCACCCCCACCACCCCCAACCCTGTCCCCTAGTCGTGTGAATTGCTCTTGCAGATGAAGCTATTGATGGTAAGCTGTGAGATTCTCATATTGTGATATTGATGACGGGAGGTATGTAGATCAGTGATCTTCAGTTCGTAAATTAAGAGGAGGGGGATCTGAAAATCTTGGGTTCGGTGGCGACATAATGCCAAGATGTTTGTCAATTGGGAAGATCGGAGAATAGCCGGGTTATGGGTTGGTTGGTGGGGGGGTGTTGCAAGAACCTCAATTGCGATTCTGCACGGGATTATGAGATTGGGAGTTTATAGATATAAAAACTGGCCCCGGTACGGGAAAATATACTTGTTTGTTTGTTTGTGTGTCGTCCTCAGTTCTTGGTCTTTCCGCAGTCGAGTTTCTCAACCTCGTTGTCTTTTGCTCTTTGCTCTTCAACTCTAACGGTTAGGCTTTGCTTTCGCCCGCCTGCTTTCAAGAATCAAGATGAAGCTCTTGTCCATGTACCTCGTCGCGCTCTACGCGCTCTTCACCAGCGTCTTCGCCGGTGTTGTCCAGCAGCGCGCTCCCAGCGACGCTCTCTCCGTCCTCAAGAACCTCAACCAGCAAGCTGAACCATACACCAACACCATCAGTACGTAACACCTGCCTCCCTCGCTCGCTCAAAGAGAATCGCCCAACTGACCATCATCTATCAGATAGCACCATCACGCCTCTCAGCAAGGACAGCTCCCCCGCCGACCTCTCCGCCGCCGCTACCGTCGTCGCCCAGGCTCTCCAGGGCCTCGAGGGCATCGTCACTAACGCCGTTGAGGTTTTGACCGGAAACGAGCCTCTGAAGAGCGTTACTATCCGTCAGGACCCGACTGGCACCGCAGCCGCGAGCACTCTGTCGGCACTCCTCGCGGAGATCAGTGGCCTTTCGTGGCAGCTGCAGGATCTGTTCGGCTTGTGTAAGTTTTCTTTATTTCCCCCTGAATAAAGATGCGGAGAGAGGGAAAGGAACGCTTGCTGACTTTTCGAAAATGTGTAGCTGGACCTGTCGGCCAGGCTCTCGGTCCTCTCGTCTCCTCCGTCACTAATCTCTGGGCTGTCGTCTTGGCTCTATGACCTCGGACATAGGACCTTTATCCATACGATACGCCATATCAAACTAGACAGACATCAGTCCAGAAGCTTGCTGGATTGTCTTCGGGGAGGAGAACATGTGGGAACTCAGAACTGTTGTATTCTTTCTTCTAACGAAACCCAATTTACTTACTACCATACCATGTATCTAATCAGCTGGAAGTTCCTTGAAAGCTAATAAACTTGGTCCTTCTTACTTGGTAGCTTTTGGGATTCTTGATTTTTGACTGAGAAAGATGTGGTTTCGGATAGCGATAGTAAGATGGGAAGAATATGAGGAGTTGTTCTGGTACGGCTCCGCGTTATTTACATGACCGGCTGATGCATCTTAGGGTTTGGAGCTAGATATCCAACTTAAATACCCTGTATGTAGGGAAAAGGTCTACTCTCAAACATAATTAAAATTCAGAATAGCAATATCAACATTATAAGAAATCAAGAATAAATTAAATAAAATAGAAGTTATCGGTACGAACTAGTACAACTCACAGCTATGTTAGCTTTAAAAATTGAAACTTCAACATTTGGAAAAACAAAAACAGAGATTGACTTTTAATAAAACAATCAGAGATCAAACAAACAGAAAGAGTAACAGAAGAATAGCTTTCTAGCCAACAAGAACAAAAGAAAACATACCTACATACATACCACGCCGCTTAACGTCCAACCCGCTCTCCCTCTCTTCTAACCAACCACAACCAACCAACCACCTCTTCTCCCTCCCCCTCCCCCCCACCACAGGCCCACAACAACCCACCCACCACCAACCCAACCCAACCCAACTCATAATTCAGAATTAGATAGCACCATCTCAACCCAGGCATAACATAGCCTCAGAGAGTTCGCCCTTATAGCTCAATGGTAGAGCGCGTCACTAGTACTCCTTCACAGTTCATGACGAGGTTGCCGGTTCGATTCCGTCTAAGGGCAATGCTCTCTCTCTCTCCTGGCCCGGCCCCGTCCAGGCATTTATT